>NW_015505683.1:302499-305576 GCF_001515645.1 Sinocyclocheilus grahami
CACACACACACACACACACACACACACACACACACACACACACACACACACACACACACACACACACACATACACACTCACACACACAGTGCATGCAACATTTAATGCCTTGATTTTTACATGTACAGGGCTTTCTGCTCTGATGTATTGTTTTAAGCCATAATTCATGAAAGGGTGAATGAAGATGCAGAAACACTGCTATACAGTCGAGCACATGCTGCATGCTAGTCCTGTAGGCCAAAACCATTACACACTAGCCTTCCACTAACAACACACCTGGGGATAATGATTTCCGCGAGCCCCATCATTCCTACTTACGCTAAACATATTGGCAGTATCATTTAAATCTAAAAGGCAATTATCTGTTAATCAAATAGCCCCAGAGTACTTGTATGTACACACAATCCATCAGCCAGACGCTGTGTTTCAAACACCATCCTACAGAACGTCGGTGCTTGCGTTGTGCCATGCTTTTCACAGGCCTTGCTTTTCATTTGCCCTAAAACGCTGTGAAAAGCTGCTAATGTGGCATTCCTGGGATTTCCGATATATTTGGAGATGATAAACAAAAGCAGGCGTTTTCCTCGGGCTCTGAGCTCTCAGCGGATCAATAGAGTCCAGGCTCTCGTACAGTTTGCCTGTTATGATATTTGTCTGTCACTGATGACATGCCATCTCATAGCCAAAACACAATTATTGATCCAGTCATCTCTGATGGATATGCTATCATTGAGAGACGCAGCTTTCAGAGGATATATCTGTGGCTTCTTTCTGTATGTTGAGAACAATTTCACTCGGTGTAAATGAGCTAAATGTGTCTTTTTATCCACTGTGATTGTACAGTATTGTACGTAGAAATAGTCAAAATACTGCAAATGTGTGCTACAATTACTGAACCACTTCACATCAAAAAAGAAAGGAGAGAGAGATTATAATAATAATAATAATAATAATATAAAAAGTTGCAGTCATTTAAGACAATATCTATTAACTAAGCAGATATGAATAATTTCTTAATTAAATTCATTGTGCTGTTAATAGAGTAGCAGGGAATTGTCATATCTATGAAAGTATTATAGTAATATTTTTTCACTTGTCCGCAGAATCAATGTATACTTCTATACTATACTAATAACACTTTACAATAAGGTGTCATTTGTTAACATTAGTTAACATGAACGAACAATGCACAATACTTTTATTACACTATTTATTAATCTTTGTTAATGTTAGTTAATAAAAATACAGTTGTTTATTGTTAGTTCATGTTAGTTCACAGTGCATTAACTAATGTTAACAAACACAACTTGTGATTTTAAATAATGCATTAACATTAACTAAGATTATTAAATGCTGTAAAGTATTGTTTATTCTTAGTACTAATGTAGTTAACCTTATTGTAAACCAGTCTATACTACATAACTCTGATAAAAATAAATAAATACGTTTTATTAAGTCAAACAATATTATTTAACATCACTAATCAACCTAAGTAAAACCAAAATAATTTCAATTTTTCAGAAATTTCTTGAGAATTTCCCAAATGATTACAAAGAAACAAGTAAAAATTGAATTATACATTACATTTTTGAAGTAGAAAGACTGAAATAGTATTTTCTTGTAAAACACACTCCACTAATCTTTGTTTTACTGACAACTTTAAATGAAAAAAAAAAAATCATGCAAATTAAAATAATTAAATCTAAAATGTGCGCATGCACTTGGGTTGGCTTCTCTTGCACATGCGGTGAGACGCGATCAAGCGAAGATCCTTTGTTTTGGTGACGTCACACTTCTCTGGTGGATTGACAGAAACAGACGTCCAACCACAGAAATGTGCCTGTGCTCTAATAAACACCCCCAGCAGAAATACAGCCCAACCTCAGGAGACCAGTTTCATTTTAGAGACTCCAGCATTAAAAACACACGAGTGCCCCTAGAACCCAGCGGACTATTAACATCCTTTAACACGATACCCAACAAATCAACGTCAGCGTGTGAAACAAGCGGCCTTTATCAGAAAGCAGGCAGCTGTACTCTTACACTCTTAATCCTGAGCCCGGCGGAAGAGCGCATGGGGCTGTAATAAATGAACAAGGCCAGGAATCATGAGCTAGAGCTGCGTCTGTGGAATCAATGCCATTGATTGAGATAAAACAGTTGGCATGATAACAATACAGCCTCTAAAGCCTCTCTAGCAAAAGTGCCTCTGATCCTTTCTTTACTGATCTTTCCTCTGTTCTGTTCGACGTCATCTGACAGCATTAATATTAATAGAATCAAACTGGGTTTCATTTACAGCACTGAAATGAATACGGCGAGGCTGTTAAAACGGGAAGATCTGCTGGCTCTGGAAAGAGATTCAGCGCTGGTCCGCAGGCGATCGGGGCACCTTCCAGGTAAGATTTCAGCCGGAGTCGCTCACAGATTCAGATCGTGCGTTTTTAGCTATTGTGCCTCATCCGGGCAAACGTTATCAGGATCTCAAAAGCCAAGTCATTAAAACAACAGCGTTCTTTAATATCTGATGATGGTTCCTGGTTTGAGCAGAGCAGAGTCGGGGTTCACTGTGTTCCAGCGCCGCCACATTACACACGAGTAAATAACAAACACCAACACAATGCACATTATCAAAGAACGCTCACACGGCTTCTGTTAAGAGTTATCAACCTAACAACTAAAAACAGAACAACAGTGATGCCTTCAATGCAAACGAGAGGAATAAAGCGCTCGTCAAGCAGCATGATAATTTACAATTAGCATGATACTTGTGAAATGATAATGTTTGATAACTTGTAACTAATTGCAGAATTTTTTTTTATTTTTAGAAATGATATGTACTGAATATCGTTGTTTTAAAAAAACGTAATTAATATAAACAAACTTCACAATTTATGTATCAATTAGCACTATTTACAATGTTCAGTTCTACTTGAATTTCATTCATTCATTCATTCATTTACTCGTTGCTCACATAAATCTAATTAAACATTCTTGATGGTTTTCAGTTCTTCTTTTAAAGCATGTTTTATTGCAAACTGTATAATTTGCGTTTAATAAGCTATCTAACTATCTAT
>NW_015505683.1:309570-310169 GCF_001515645.1 Sinocyclocheilus grahami
ACCCAAAGTTGGGTTGAAACAACCCAGCATTTTTTAGAGTGCACTCCAATAATCTTAGTTGTACTTACACTTTAAAATTTCATTTTTTACAGTGTAACCCCCCTCCCAAATAAAAAAACTACTTTAATTCTTGCAAATAAAAATGATTCTTTAAATAAAAAAAATGGGTTGGTTTCTCATGCACATGCTATCAAGCGAGCATCCTCTGTTGTGGTGGCGTCAGACTTCTCTACAGTGGACTGACAGAAACACAGACGTCCCGCCACAGAAATACGACTGGGCTCTAATAAAGACCCCCAGCAGAAATACGGCCGAACCTCAGGAGACCAGTTTCATTTAAGAGACTCCAGTCTTTTGGCGTGCGTTAAAAACACAAGTGCCCGTAGAACCCGGCAGACTATTAACGTCCTTTAACACGATACCCAACAAATCAACATCAGCGTGTGAAACAATGCCTTTATCAGAAAGCAGGCAGCTGTACTCCAGCGCAGACACTATTACACTCGCTCCACTTTACAAGCCAACGGCTCTATCAAACGTCCTGCTAAAGCGCTTAATCCTGAGCCTGGCGGAAGTGTGAAAGGACACATGGGGGGGGG
>NW_015505683.1:310996-313015 GCF_001515645.1 Sinocyclocheilus grahami
CTGTCTGTCTGTCTGTCTGTCTATCTGTCTATCTATCTGTCTGTCCGTCCATCCGTCTATCTATCTATGATATGTCTGATGGTCATTTCAAAATTAAAATGGTTTTCATGTGTAATATTTATTTCTCTATGTATTATTTGTATTGTAAAGCATTTCTCAAAAGAACCATTCAATTCATAATTAAATTACACAAACTTAAAATATGCAACAGTTTACATGATGTTTGAATGCAGAAACTGGTCATAAACCTAATAAACTTCTCTCGATGGCCTTCCTGGCTGATTTAAATCCCATAACAACAGCATTTATCGTGTCAGTTTTCAGAGCAGACAACTGTTTTCTTGGCAGATTAACATACACTCGCCGTGCACCAATCAGCTGTCTCCATGGAAAGCAGGTGTGCCGCATCATTTCCTGCGCTCACAGGACGTCCATGTTTGGTCAGAGCCAGCTGGTAAACCGGGATCAGTCGCCTCCTCTATCAGACACAAGGGGACCGCTTTATTAGTTTCGACTCTATTACTATGTAATAACCGCGTTATTACACTATAATTACCAAGTTATATCTACATAATGAAAGTGAACTATAATTATTATTCATGTAGAAGAACCGCTGGCCTTGTGTACTACAACTGTAATAACTCGTCTTGTGCTTCGCCCGGAGATAAAGGAATACGCCATCACAAAACATTAATTGAGCCCAGCGTAATTGACTTCTCCTCTGAGTTGTTCAGTTAAACTATCCTGGGCCGAGCACTTTTATTAAATATGAGCACGTTGACAGCTCTGTTAAATTTGGGTTTAAGCGCTCGCCAAACATTTCTTCATCTCGCTGTGCTCTCGAGTCAGACAGCAGTCACTTCCGATGTAGGCCTCTCTTCTCCTTTAATCCCGCCGTGGCTTTTATAGGCTTTGCCAACTGTAGAGAATCTGTGTGCACATCTCGTCAGACGCAGACTCAGGCTTCTTTATCTCTAGCCACTGAGCCAACAGTGCTGTTTACAAACCCTGCTGCTGTCAGCTTGAACACTTAATGAAAGTGAGGGAGATTTGAAGGCAATAATCTCTTTCAACTGCGCTCTTTTACAGGTGCGCTTGCTCGCCGACTTCGACTCCCCGCTCGCGCCGAACGCCAGCAGCTTCAGACAATAAGGTATCTGTCATCTCCGCTCGCCTGTGATATCGGGATAACTACACCTTTGTTTCGCCATCTCGCGTTCTCGCCGCTGTTGTTGTTGGCGGAGTTTTGTTTGAAGAGCGTGCGACGTGATATTGTTGATGTGTCATGCACAATAAAAGTGTTGTTTTCGGGCATATGGGAACGCATTTCAAACAACATCATGGTTTTAGGTTTAAATTTATATGAATGCATGAGAGGAAGTCTGTATTTTATTTGCCTTTCACTTTTCTGTGTAATTCTTATACAAGGCCTAAAACTAACATGCCATCACACCTGCCAATGGCTGGTGACTTTCTGGCCATATTTTCATTTTATTTTTTTATTTATTTTTCACCAGCCGTGAAACAGTATGTGCATAACGGAAACACTTTAGATAAGGGACAACATAATCACTATTAATTAAGAGATTTCTCTCAATAAACTCCTACTTTGCTTTTTAAAGATAGTAAGGTAATTGTTGTAGTAGTTATCTTAAGTTGTTGGATGATTAAGTGATCTAGAATATGGTCATGCATTAATATAAGTATTCATAAATAGCCAGTATGCATAGACTAGTCATATAAATGCTAATAAGTGATTTGTTAATAGTGTGTAATGTTCCCTAATCTAAACCATTACTTGTGTTATTTAATAATAATAATAATAATAATTGAGAATAGAGATAGATACATATTTATTTATGTATTTAGTTATTTATACACAAATAATAAAAATCAATAAATACATATCACTGACTTGTGAATATTTCATAAAAATATTTGTTTAATAATAATAATAATAATAATAATGAAACGTGTATTATTATTATTATTATTATTAGTAGTAGTAGTAGTAGTAGT
>NW_015505683.1:313217-356563 GCF_001515645.1 Sinocyclocheilus grahami
TTTACAAAAGAGGAAAATAAATATGGATAGAGTCAGAAGAGAGAAAGAAGTTACATTTGCTCTCACTCCCTCCCGCGCGACAGTGTTAACTAGTTGTCTGTAATTTAATGCCAAGGTAATAAAATGCAAAGTAGAAATTACTTTTTTTTTTTTTATGAAAATGAATATATGGTACAATGGTAATAACTTTATAAATGTTTCATCACAGTACATTGCAAAAGGTCTTTTTAAACTGAAATGCTTCCATCCCCATCCTGCTGTATTAGTGGCATGTTTTAAAGGATGAAACACGTGTGATAAGGCCACTCCAGGCCATTGCTAAGGCGTAGCGCGGGCCGGGGAAGGGCAAGTGACAAGCACAGAGCGGCGGGATAAGAAATCAACAGTGACAGTGATAGAATTTACTTGATAGTATCAGCAAAACAGCCGTCATGGTGCTGGCAGATTGGAGGCCAACAGCCCATCTCTGGGCTCAGCATGCGACGTCGACTGCGGCCCTGAAAGGAAGCTATGAGCTACGATCACCGATACAGACCCATAAATAGAAATCCATTTTCCTGCCACACGCAGCTGGAGCAGGAGGAAAGGCCCTGCCGGATCGGCTCGTAAGGTGCAAGGCTTACAGACAAGGCCGAGCCGTCCTGAGAGCGCGGGAAATAGCGAAAAACACAAGTCTGCTGATAAATAAGTGATGAAAACAAACTGTAGGTGTTTGTACGAGGCTTTGCGCTGAGTCCTTCTGTGTAAAACCTATCCTGTGACGCATCTGAGGATCCTCAAATGCAAACTGTGTGTGTTTTGCTTGAAGAGAGCAGCCATAGATTTGTTGTTTTACTTTACTTTACTTACCAGACAAAACAGATATTTTCTGACGGGATCTAGCGTCCGGGGTTGGGAGGCATGATCTAACACTTGGCATTTCTCGAGCGTGGATCTTATAGCGAGCCGTGGCTTTTTCGCCGATTGCCTTAACGAAACGTCTCGGATTGAGCAAGTGCTGATGAATTATTGATCCCGGTGTTACTGCATCACGCAGCGACGTCTTGGCATTTCCTACCACTGGATTTACAACGAGGTGACACTAATGTGTGGCTGTCGTCCTCCACTTGTTTACAAATAGGCCAGCGCTGGCCTCTAGCGAGCAGGTACACAACTCACTCCAAAGCTCTGATAAACAGACTGGGGCTCGGTGGAGGGGCGAGGGTTTGCATCAACTTAAAAAATGCATGAGCCAGAGCAAACCGTGTTTGACAATGCCGAGGGAAACGCCGCTCGAGTAGCACCAGGATCAGAGAAGAAAGAAGAGAAAGAAAGTTGGACTTGCGGTTGGAGCCTACGAGGCAATTCCTGCTCTTGTCCCAGGTGAGGGAGCTGAGAAAGATATGAACCTCAGGAACCAATTTGCTGAGTTTTGTTCGATAGACAGAAGCCCTGGATCTTTGGCTGGATGGAGATGAACTGACTTCAGAGGAACAGAGTGCTCTCTTTGTCTGAGTTTCTGTTTAAAGCGAGACAGGCCCAGAGCAGAGCGGGTAAAGTCCGTGATAATCCACGCGAGCGGCCGAGAGAGGACTCAATGTTATCTGCCAGTCGAGTCTGTAAAAATGCTAATGCATTAGACGAGGTTAATACAGCCGGCATTAAAGGCCTGCATATGACACACAGAATCTATCTACTGTATCAAAGCCTTACAGAATGATGAGCTATTTAGAGGCACTTGCTAAGACAGACATCAATACTGCTGTCTGACACATGAGAGTTGTGCTACAATCATGAATGATTCCTTAGGAAAAAAAAAATAAAATAAAAGACAATTAAGTAAATGCACCTGAAACAATACGTTGTGTTTTTCAATCAGTGCTATTTTAGTATCATCGATATAGTTATACATACAATATATACAATCTTTGCTAGATTTGCAATGTTAATAACGGTGGAAATGCATGTATTTAAATATTATTTTGCAAAAAAAAAAAAAAAAACTTCCATTATGACTTTTGCATTTTTTTAGTACATCGTTAATCTAAATGAAAATGTGAAATGTTGCCTTGGCAAATAGCTGAAATATATATATGTATATATACAGTGGGTAAAAAAAGTATTTAGTCAGCCACCAATTGTGCAAGTTCTCCCACTTAAAAAGATGAGAGAGGCCTGTAATTTTCATCATATGTATACCTCAACTATGAGAGACAAAATGAGAAAAAAAAATCCAGAGAATCACATTGTAGGATTTTTAAAGAATTTATTTGCAAATTATGGTGGAAAATAAGTATTTGGTCAATAACAAAATTTCATCTCAATACTTTGTTATATACACCTTTTGTTGGCAATGACAGAGGTCAAATGTTTTCTGTAAGTCTTCACAAGGTTTTCACACACTGTTGCTGGTATTTTGGCCCATTCCTCCATGCAGATCTCCTCTAGAGCAGTAATGTTTTGGGGCTGTCGCTGGGCAACACGGATTTTCAACTCCCTCCAAAGATTTTCTATGGGGTTGAGATCTGGAGACTGGCTAGGCCACTCCAGGACCTTGAAATGCTTCTTATGAAGCCACTCCTTCGTTGCCCGGGCGGTGTGTTTTGGATCATTGTCATGCTGAAAGACCCAGCCATGTTTCATCTTCAATGCCCTTGCTGATGGAAGGAGGTTTTCACTCAAAATCTCACGATACATGGCCCCATTCATTCTTTCGTTTACACGGATCAGTCGTTCTGGTCCCTTTGCAGAAAAACAGCCCCAAAGCATGATGTTTCCACCCCCATGCTTCACAGTAGGTATGGTGTTCTTTGGATGCAACTCAGCATTCTTTCTCCTCCAAACATGACAAGTTGAGTTTTTACCAAAAAGTTCTATTTTGGTTTCATCTGACCATATGACATTCTCCCAATTCTCTTCTGGATCATCCAAATGCTCTCTAGCAAACTTCAGACGGGCCTGGACATGTACTGGCTTAAGCAGGGGGACACGTCTGTCACTGCAGGATTTGAGTCCCTGGCGGTGCAGTGTGTTACTGATGGTAGCCTTTGTTACTTTGGTCCCAGCTCTCTGCAGGTCATTCACTAGGTCCCTCCGTGTGGTTCTGGGATTTTTGCTCACAGTTCTTGTGATCATTTTGACCCCATGGGGTGAGATCTTGCGTGGAGCCCCAGATCGAGGGAGATTATCAGTGGTCTTGTATGTCTTTCATTTTCTAATAATTGCTCCCACAGTTGATTTCTTCACACCAAGCTGCTTACCTATTGCAGATTCAGTCTTCTCAGCCTGGTGCAGGTCTACAATTTTGTTTCTGGTGTCCTTTGACAGCTCTTTGGTCTTGGCCATGGTGGAGTTTGGAGTGTGACTGTTTGAGGTTGTGGACAGGTGTCTTTTATACTGATAATGAGTTCAAACAGATGCCATTAATACAGGTAATGAGTGGAGGACAGAGGAGCCTCTTAAATAAGAAGTTACAGGTCTGTGAGAGCCAGAAATCTTGTTTGTAGGTGACCAAATACTTATTTTACCGAGGAATTTACCAATTAATTCTTTAAAAATCCTACAATGTGATTTTCTGGATTTTTTTTCTCATTTTGTCTCTCATAGTTGAGGTATACCTATGATGAAAATTACAGGCCTCTCTCATCTTTTTAAGTGGGAGAACTTGCACAATTGGTGGCTGACTAAATACTTTTTTGCCCCACTGTAATTATACTTTTAATTAATATTTTGAATCATTTTTGCTTAACTTTATCTCTTTATTTTATTATTATTATTTTTTATGTTCTAGTTTAATTTGAATGATAACAGTTTTAGTAGTTTTGTTTTTGTATTTGCAATTTTAACCTTTTTTGAATGTGTCAGTACAGTTTTTATTATTATGTTTTAGTTATTTTAGTACATGTGTGTATCTATATATATATATTCAGTAAATGTTTTTTTTTATTTTAAATAATAACTTTTTTTATTTAACTTATTTTTTTTAGTTAATGATAACAACCCTCGACTTTCACCTAATGGATGACACTTTATGAATTAGGGAACCAAACACATCTAGAGACTTGACTGGACTACTGGACTAGTAAGAAACAACCCAGAATATCAAGCAATCACACAGCAGTGTGATAAAACATGCAACCACAGTGTTTGCAACGTCAAGGTCATGGGTTTGACTTCCAGGGAATGCATCCTGATAAAATGCATTGTAAATAGCCTCGGATCAAATTTAATAAATGCACATTTAAAATCCACGCACAATTAAATAATGACATTCTGCAACACAAAATTCATTCACACAATGTCTGCATCTCCACCATACACATGAGCTTTAGAACAAACTACTCATCACAGGTAGCATTTCAATTATTTCCCTTCCAATAATGCAATGCATAATGCTGTATTTTTTCACACCAACATTCATTTGTTAAGATGCCAGTGGCCCGAATGCAAGGAAAGCGGCCCATATGAGGAGAAAGCAGCAGTTTGGGCCCATTGAAAGGCCTGTGATTTATTAATGCATAGCTACTTGAAAGTCACATCCTTCTCATGGCAGCCGTCCAAATGCACGGCCAGATATATTTACAGTATTGTTGGGGTGCGAAATCTATTCCGCTATCCTTTTAAATGGTAAAACGCCTCCTGTCATCTCTTCCCAAGCTTAGCTCAGTCGCGCAACAGAGCCCACCTTAAACAGCCGTTCGTGGCGCTGGCTTTAAATTACCTTCGATTGAGCATTTTGATGAAGCGCCGTGCTTCTTCACACGACGCCGGAGAGGCAGTCATCAGTCGAGCACATTTTCATGATTGACTGAGGAGGAGGGGTGGAGGAAAACCGGCTGAAGTGAACGCTTCTGAGAATTGGATTGTGAAATTTAGATGTATAGTAACAGATGGCCGACCGTGCAGAAATCAAGAATAGTTTGTGTTTTCCTTTGATTTAGAAGTGGCGATGCTAAACGCTAAGCGTGCCAGGCTACTGACTGGATCGTCCTGAACACACAGACAAAAGCAAATTGCTTCGTTCTCATTCCCTGGAATGCAACCAAACAGCGAAAATCCCGCTACCTGTCCGTTTTGATTGCTTTCAGAGACGGCGCGAACAAGAGGCTGTTCTAGCGTTCTTTGAGACAATGCCAGAATACTTCTGAAGCATCGCTCAAAACCGGGCGGAATAAAAAGTTCTGGCATTGTAGCGCAGTCTAACTACGGCGCTTTTTCAATCGGCTTCAGCCGTGTTCCCGAGGACCGTCCTGACCCCCGCCTGAACTCATCAGATGAAATTAACTTGCTCAGCGAGCTGGAGAAGACAAAGCAGACACGAGCGGGAATTAATACTGAGCATGTGCAGCACGCAGCCATCAGCTTGACCCTGGGCAGCTCACGAGACGCTTCGGTAAATGAAAGGCATCGCTGTCGTCCTTTAATGCGGCGGATTATGGAGTGTGTGCGATCGAGGCATTCCTGTGTTTAGTGATTTGTGTGTTTTGTTTTATGAAGAGGCCATTTAAAATTTTATGTAGACCTTATGGCAGGTCAGTTTCGTGTGTTCAAGTCATGTGACGTGCTGCGCTTCGAACCTATTCATCCCATTGAGGTCATAAACGCCAATGCAGCAGACAAACTGTATGCGTATTTACACTAAACAAGATGTGTTTGAATACTCAAGCATCCCACCATTCACATAGTCAATAATGACCAGTCAATATGCATCTTTAAAGGAATGCACCAGGTTAACTTGAGAATCAACTGCATTTGAGGCAATGCTTTGAATGGTTCCTAAGTTTAATAAGTTAACTGCAGTTACAGTAAAGTGTTTACAATGAAAGTGCACAGAACAGAGTCACTGAGACTGTCTTCAGAACTAGTCTGACCAACTAGCAGTTATTCAAATCTTACTTTTAGGTTTCAAAATAGACCAATCTATGTTTCTGTGTAACTGGCTTCAAAAAGTTATGTCCAGTCTTGAAGAAAAAAAATGACGTGTGAAGCATTTGCATGGAGCAACTCTATTAGTGTCACAATTCGCTGGTGCACGGGCATGAGGAAACGAGGAGATTTCATAGAACGAGAGTCTTTTAATGATCCAAATGGGAGCCACAGAGCAAAAGGATGACGTTCACAAAAAGTAGACCCGACAAAACCAAACTGAACAGACTGGGGCTTATAAACACGGGGCAATCAGGGGAACACAGGTGCATGGAATCATAAAGTTATCAAATTAAACAAGAACAGGAAAAAGATCATACAAGGAAACACAGGAAGAACTACGGAGGCAAAACGGGTCTAAAATTCTGACAATTAGCTGTCATTACACTGCTGTGCATCTTGAAAAACAAATCTGGTTATTTGCAAAAAAGGCCTATGTTGTGTATCTTAAATCTTAAGATATATTATATATATCAGCTTCAAAATAACAAAAACAGACAAATGTTAAAAGATTTATTGAAAAAAAACATTAAAAATGCTTGCAATCAGCAAAGAAGTGGAAATAAGGATAAAATAATGTGTTCAGAATTATGTGAAAACAGGCTGAGAAATGAACAAGTAGTTGTAATCTGGCTCAGATGAAGACAGGAATCATGTCTTTGAGGTGTTTTCTGCCAATTTAGGTTAAATAAGACTTCTTCACCTTACTTTTTTTTTTTTTTTTTTTTTTTTTTTTTGGGTTGAGTTTGAGCTCCGTCAAGTTAATTCTTTGTCGTCTAATTTTTATCTTAAAATCAATTTTATACACCATCCTTTTTCAGTTTTATAACGTGTGAATATATCCCCTATCGTATTCTACAACAAAAACAATCAGAGCGCTTTGTTAGCACTAGTTCTATTTTTGACTTCCGAGTCCGCTATTAGCATATAGCCCGCTAGCATCGCCAGCGTGGTTGCCGCTAATCTCGCTTACACTAATACTCTATTCACACACATTTCCATTGTTTTACTCACTGTTACTTGCTTTAATGGCGGATGTGTGTCTACCTTTGAGTGCAGGTGAGGACACGTTCGAGATGCATTCGGTGCAGCTCGAGCTGGAGGCCGTGGAGAAGCAGATCCGGGACCTGATGGCAAAGCAGACCCAGCTGAGAGCGCGGAGAGCCGCGCTGGAAACATCCCAGGCTGACGCTCACAAGTCCGAGGTAAGTATACAGCGCGCTGCTATCTCTCCCACCACCTCTACTCCGTGTGTTTCTCTGCACAGGCCCGGTGCACCCAGGACGCGATCTTCCCAGATGTCCTTCACTCCAGCGCCGGGACACCACGGACCCTGGGTGCAGCCGCAGCGGAAGACACGAGCCAGGTCCCGGGCGACGACCTCTCCCCCTCCGCCGCCTCCGGTCTTCGAGATCTCCACCCGGAACCGCTTCGCTCCCCTCCGCGAGACGGAACGCGACGCTGTGATCATCGGAGACTCCATCGTCCGGCACGTCCGTGCTACGTTAGCCGAAGGTAAAGTGCACACTCACTGTTTCCCTGGTGCTCGTGTTCTCGATGTTTCTGCGCAGATACCCGCGATCCTGAAGGGTGACAAGAGCCCCGGAGCGGTCGTGCTTCACGCGGGGGCTAACGACACCAAGCTGCGGCAGACGGAGACGCTGAAGAGGGACTTCAGGAGCCTGATCGAGACGGTGCGCCGCACATCGCCCCGCGACGACGATCATCGTGTCAGGACCGCTTCCCACGTATCGACGAGGACACGAAAAGTTCAGTAGGCTTTTTGCTTTAAATGAATGGTTATTGTCATGGTGTAAAGAACAGAAACTGCTCTTTGTTAATAACTGGAATCTTTTCTGGGAGCGTCCTAGGCTGTTTCGCGCTGATGGTCTGCATCCCAGCAGAGTCGGGGCGGAGCTCATGTCGGACAACATCTCCAGGACGCTACGCTCCATAATGCAGGATCTAGAAAAAATCTGATCGTGATTAAACCAGAACAATTTAAAATAAATGAACAAAAACCATTTTTAAAGTTTGGGCTCCTAAACATTAGATCACTCTCACCCAAAGCAGTTATTGTAAATGAAATGATCACAGATAATCGTTTTGATGTACTCTGCTTGACTGAAACCTGGCTAAAGCCTAATGATTATATTGGTCTAAATGAGTCTACTCCACCAAGCTACTGTTATAAGCATGAGCCCCGTCAGACTGGTCGTGGTGGTGGTGTTGCAACAATATATAGTGATATTCTCAATGTTACTCAGAAGACAGGATACAGGTTTAACTCATTTGAAATACTAATGCTTAATGTTACACTGTCAGATATGCAAAATAAATCTATCGTATCTCTTGCTCTGGCTACTGTGTATAGACCACCAGGGCCGTATACAGATTTCCTAAAAGAATTTGCAGATTTCCTCTCAGACCTATTGGTTACTGTTGATAAAGCGCTAATTGTCTGAGATTTTAATATTCACGTTGATAATACAAATGATGCATTAGGACTTGCGTTTACTGACCTAATAAACTCTTTTGGAGTCAAGCAAAATGTTACCGGGCCCACTCATCGTTTTAATCATACGCTAGATTTAATTATATCGCATGGAATTGATCTTACTGATATAGATATCGTACCTCAAAGTGATGATGTTACTGACCATTTCCTTGTATCGTGCATGCTGCGTATTACTGATATTAACTATATGGCTCCGTGTTATCGTCCGGGCAGAACTATTGTTCCAGCCACCAGAGACAGATTCACAAATAACCTGCCTGATTTATCTCAACTGCTCTGTGTACCAATAAGTACACATGAACTAGACGAAATGACTAGCAACATGGGCACTATCTTCTCTAATACATTAGAAGCTGTTGCCCCCATCAAATTGAAAAAGGTTAGAGAAAAATGTACTGCGCCATGGTACAACAGTAATACCCATTCTCTCAAGAAAAAAACTCGTAGTCTTGAGCGCAAATGGAGAAAAACTAACTTGGAAGTTTTTAGAATTGCGTGGAAAAACAGTATGTCCAGCTATAGACAGGCTCTAAAAGCTGCCAGGGCCGAGCATATCCACAAACTCATAGAAAATAACCAAAACAATCCTAGGTTTTTATTTAGCACAGTGGCTAGATTAACAAATAACCAGACGCCACCCGATCTAAATATTCCCTCACAGTTTAATAGTAATGACTTTATGAATTTCTTCACTGATAAAATAGATAACATCAGAAATACAATAACAAATGTAGATTCTACAGCGTATAATACTTTAGCTTCATTCATCGCACCAAAAGATAAACTGCAGTGCTTTACAGCTATAGGACAGGAAGAGCTAAATAAACTTATTACTGCATCTAAACCAACAACATGCCTGTTAGATCCTGTACCCACTAAATTACTGAAAGAGTTGTTACCTGTAGCAGAAGAACCGCTTCTCAATATTATTAACTCGTCGTTGTCTTTAGGTCACGTCCCAAAACCATTCAAGCTGGCGGTTATTAAGCCTCTTATTAAGAAACCACAACTAGATCCTAGTGAACTGGCTAATTACAGACCCATCTCAAATCTTCCTTTTATGTCTAAAATTTTTGAAAAAGTTGTGTCTGCTCAATTGTGCTCCTTCCTGCAAAAAAATTATCTCTATGAAGAATTTCAGTCAGGTTTCAGGCCCCGCCATAGCACAGAAACTGCACTTGTTAAAATTACTAATGACTTGCTTCTTGCGTCAGACCAAGGCTGTGTCTCATTGCTAGTTTTACTTGATCTTAGTGCTGCGTTCGATACTATAGATCATGACATACTGATAGATCGATTACAAAACTATACAGGTATTCAAGGGCAGGCTTTAAGATGGTTTAGATCCTATCTGTCCGATCGCTACCACCTTGTTCATTTAAATGGGGAGTCATCTCAATTATCACCAGTAAAATATGGAGTGCCACAAGGATCTGTCCTAGGTCCTCTGCTATTTTCGATATACATGTTGCCACTTGGTAATATTATTAGGAAATACGGGATTAGTTTCCACTGTTATGCCGATGATACTCAACTATATATCTCAACAAGACCAGATGAAACTTCTAAATTATCTAAGCTAACGGAGTGTGTTAAAAATGTAAAAGAATGGATGACCAATAATTTTCTCCTATTAAATTCGGATAAGACAGAGATATTACTTATTGGACCAAAAGACAGTACGCCGAATCTTGTGGATTACAATTTGCAACTAGACGGATGCACGGTTACTTCCTCTACAGTCAAAAATCTGGGTGTTATATTAGATAGCAACTTGTCTTTTGAAAATCATATTTC
Source organism: Sinocyclocheilus grahami (assembly GCF_001515645.1). NCBI lineage: Eukaryota > Metazoa > Chordata > Actinopteri > Cypriniformes > Cyprinidae > Sinocyclocheilus > Sinocyclocheilus grahami. The sequence goes on from NW_015505683.1 coordinate 323,437, forward strand.
CCATGTTACAAAAACGGCATTCTTCCATCTTAGAAACATTGCCAAGTTACGAAACATGATACCTGTTTCTGATGCAGAAAAGCTAGTTCATGCATTCATGACCTCTAGACTGGACTATTGTAATGCACTTCTAGGTGGTTGTCCTGCATCTTCAATAAACAAGCTACAGGTAGTCCAAAATGCAGCGGCTAGAGTCCTTACCAGGTCAAGAAAATATGATCATATTACCCCAATTTTACAGTCTCTGCACTGGCTACCTGTTAAGTTCCGTATCAGTTACAAAATATTATTACTTGCCTATAAGGCCCTTAATGGGTTAGCTCCTGCGTACCTAACTAGTCTTCTACCACGCTACAATCCATCACGCTCCCTAAGGTCGCAAAATTCTGGACTTTTGGTAGTACCTAGGATATCAAAGTCCACTAAAGGAGGTAGAGCTTTTTCGCATTTGGCTCCCAAACTCTGGAATAGCCTTCCTGATACCGTTCGGGGTTCAGACACTCTCTCTCTGTTTAAATCTAGATTAAAGACACATCTCTTTGGCCAAGCATTCAAATAATGCATCTCATAATCTTTTACTGCAGTCATAATCTTTTACTGCAGTTATATCTAATCGAATGCACATTATTATTCGTTAGTTTGGGTTAAACAAATCATTTTTGCTTGGTTGGAACAGCAGCTACGCTAATTATGTTTGTATTTGTTTCTCTGTCTTTTGCCACGGGATTAACATCCCGTGGTAACTAGGATTTACACAAGCTTCAGTCTGGATCCAGAACACCTGAGAAGAGATGATGCAACCCCTCAGAGGACCTCAGATGATGCCAACCCTGAAACAACATACAGAACTACCACATTTTGCTCTAAGTTTGATTGCATCATATAATAATTGCTGTTAATATTATTCATCGTCTGTTTTATTACGTCTTATATTGATTTTTCTGTACTGCTGGTTCGTCTGGTCAGAGGAGAACTGGCCCCCCGACTGAGCCTGGTTTCTCCCAAGGTTTTTTCTCCATTCTGTCACTGATGGAGTTTTGGTTCCTTGCCGCTGTCGCCTCTGGCTTGCTTAGTTGGGGACACTTCATTTCCAGCGTTATCGTTGACATAATTGCAAAGATATTATTTAAACTGAACTAAGCTGGATGTTGACATCACTGAATTCAATGATGAACTGTCTTTAACTGAAAAATTAGTGTTTACTATTGTCATTTTGCATTATTGACACTATTTGCCTAATTAATGCTGTTCAGTTGCTTTGTCACAATCTGTATTGTTAAAAGCGCTATATAAATAAAGGTGACTTGACTTGACTTGACTAATGGTTGTCAAAAAAATAAATAATACAAAAAGAATTACAAAATGCAACAAAGTGTGACATAAGAGGTCACAACAGGCACTATATTTGGAGTTAGCACCCCAAAATTGGTAAGAAACGAGTGTCAGATTTTATTCAGTGAAAATGATGCAGGGCGGTGTAATTAATAACACATAAAAACCACATACACTTAGAAAAACCAACCCACCTTAAACCACAGTCCACTTTAAAGCTCAAATAATAAACCAATTGTTTTTTCTGAATAGTTCATGTGAGTGAAAAATATGAGCTTCACACTTTTTTTTTTTTTAAAGAAATCAAGGGAAAAGTCATTTATTTTTACGTTTATTTAAATTCACATCAAGGTTTATTAATAGTCAGTAACATCAGTGTTCATATTTTTCTTTTGCATTTTTTCCTCTGACAGAAACTGTAGACACACACTGGGCCGAATCCACGTCTAAACTGAAGTTCTGTCGAATTGTTTATGTGCGCCCATTCCAGCGGTTTCTCGGCCTGCTGGAGGGAGTTAATGTTATTATCCTTGACGGAAATGGAGTTTACGGTCCCTCATGCTAAAAGCCATATATTATGTAGCAGGCAAGGCATGTTGCTTTGTCAAGTTCTTTATCCAAACTTTCAGGATATGGAAAGTTGAGCTATTTGTATGAAGTTTGATAGGCAAGAGAAAGAGAATGGGAAATGATCTCATTATAGTCTGGCTTCACACAACCTTGACCACATGATTTAGTCGGTGCAGTAAATACAGAGGAGGAGAGAAAGCAGACTAGTTTCAGAGTCATTGTGTTCGGCTGCGTTTCAGTGTGCAGGACTAATGCTTTGGAAAGCAGAGTAGGCCGAAGAAACGCTCCAATAGCACTGACTGACTGGATTTGCTTGAAACGGATGTGTACGCTTTGTGCACAACTTTGCAATGATACTCTGGAAAGGAAATTTTTAATCTCACAGCCGCAAACTTTGAATGCATAAGCTCTTGGCGTCTGCTCTCCTTGTCTTTGTGCAGATTAGGCAATTGTGTTTGCGAGTGCACAGGAATGCGCCGTGGCTTTTCTTTTCTGAACACTCGTTTACACTGGAACCCCAATTTGACACAACAACTCAAACAGAAAACCAACAATACACACGGCCAGTTTCCATCTTTGCGTCTGTGAAACGTCCACGTCAACGTCGAGCTCAGAATGCAAACAAAAGCTCTAAAGACATTTGGAGAAATGCTCATAATTACCCGAACGTGTAGGTGTTGATAATGTAATCAACAAATAGTACCTATATCTATCACATGCAGTTTTACATAGCTTAAAAATATGGAGTGTGACTGATTCACATACATAATAAATGCTATTGCAAGCATAACTATTATTATTGCACATATAGCACTGTTAACAAACCTGTAAACTATATCAGACTATGTGAGCCATAAAAGCCTGATGCATCAAGATACTTGACGAAAACACACACATGCAAACTTTTTTCCAGACTATTGTTTATCATGTTTTACAGGCTTAAAGTTCAGTTCAGAGTTTGTGCTGCAGATGGGAATGATTCCTCAGATCATCAGTGCCATTGAGGAGACTGAGCTGCTATTTTAAGTGATCAGATGCAGCATTTTCACCTGATGCACCGTAAAACAGGTGAAAAAATTACCCGAGCCACATCTAAAGACCAGAAGATCACAAAGACGTAAGGTGTAAGATTCTTTTCACACCAGACAGGAAGAAAACACCAAGCAATCACACGATAACTGCACAACTACAGCACTATGGTGAGTTTTACACGGGATACAATAAACACTATATTCTTGCAAATTTTAAAATCTAGTTTTCGACATGCTATTGAAGTATACAGACTCTGTTCACATGCAATCATGGATCAGTGTGTCATGCTATGTGAATGCTTGCACTAATAGAGCCTCAGTTCAGCTGAATCTGTCTGGATGTTTGTCAATCACACCTTGCTTTCAGACGATCTCCCTCTTCAGTGGGCAGGACTTTGTTTGCAGCTCACTTGATGTATTATTCACTGCCAAAATAAATTGTTAGAGTTAAGAAACACAATGCATTTTGTTCTGGACAAACTGCTGCTTTTTAACATAGAAATTATTTATTGTTTCTTCTCCCTGAGGACGCTTACCTTGACCGCTCACATCCTAATCTGCTCTGCTGGCTTAAAGAGAGAGAGAGAGAGAGAGAGAGAGAGAGAGAGAGAGAGAGAGAGAGAGAGCGGGCTAGAGGTGAACATGCACCCTAAAGCCACATTTCCCACAAACAGGATACACAACTGTTGTCATCAAATTGATCCGTATTTTACGAAGGTGCCATACATGTTGTACATGCATGCCATACATTTTGAGATCAGGCCATAAATTAAATATAATCTTTAATTAATCAAAATAAATGCATAACATTGTCATGAAATAACAAAGACTTGGTGGGAAGTCTTTCTGAACTGGATATTGGAGGTGAAACAGACCACAACAGAAGAAAGGAGTGATGAATCAACTGGAAAATAAGCGTTCTGCACTCGCTACGAAATACAAAACCCTTATGAATACAGATCTGTCCTCACAGATTCTGCTGCACAAAGATAATATTGCTGCGTCCCTTAAAACACATGACTAGATCCGTGTAGCGCTGCATTGCATTACTAAAACAATGGCATGCAATGTGTTATTTGTAATGTGAAAGAGCATTCACAAGTTCTTTGTAATTCCCCATTTGATGGCAAGGCTTACAGCAATTATGATGTCTAATATACGGATTTAGGCGTAAGAATTCAGAAATGGGGAAGTTTGAATGTCGCTCTGAATGTTGATGACGGCCCTCTTGAAATCTCGGCGGGACCGGGGACGTGAAGTGTTGATCGTTGCCTCGCGCTGATAAGCAAAAACGTTTCCGGAGCGTAAAGAATCGAGTGGTGTGCATGAGGGATAAACCCTAATCTGTCGCCACACACTGAACTTGACTTGCTAATATTTGCATTGGTAATCAGGTGGAAGTTCTGCTAAGCTCCCCGTTACGCCCTCATGTATGTGAAAAGGTCTCACCGTTCATTTGAATACGGCCAAACAGGAAGAAGCACTGGGCAGAAAATGGGATGCAGCAAGATGAATGTGTAAAGGAAAAATGAAAAAATGATTTTGAAAAGTTGCATTTGGAGGGAGGCGATTGAGGGAAGCACTGCCACCCCGGCGTCTACAGAATGAGAGAGGTACGAAACGATTGGTGTGGATAGATTACAGTTATTGAAATGAATCCACTGGTCTGAAATGGAAGTGAAAGAGGTTCATATGGGTTTATACTAATAACGCAATACAGAGATCAAAAGGGGGCTTGTGGTGGACAGTTTCCTCAATCTATAATCCTTCAAGCAATATTGATGCATATTTGACAATGTGCAAATTGACAAAATTCCATTTGCAAGTGCTATGTACAACATATGACTAATCTACATTCTGAATACATTTATGAGACATTCTGAATTTTTTTGTATGATCCGTCTTATTTTGTTAAAATAATTAACATTTGGCAGATTCTGGAAGGTGTATGTAGATTTTTGACTTCAACTGTACATACAATGTTTAGGTTCCAGCCTAGAGAATGTTAAATGCATATATATATTACATGCAAAATAGAAACATTTTCGTGGTCATTTCGCCTGAGTCATAGCTGATGATGCTGAGACTCTGAGACAGTAATTACACTGCTTGTCTGATCACACAAAGTTCAGCAGTACCTCATTTCATGCTAATTCATGCACACTGTAACATCATGTCAATGAACACAGAACACAATGAATCGGCACTTACGGCCCACACCGACACGAAGCTCTCTGCATGAGCTGAGCCGCCATTTAGACTCGATTCTGTAATTACAGAACTGCTTAAAATGGTGTGAAATTGTGCAGATAATCTGCCAAATCTCCCAACATGAAAAGATAATTGCAGCAGAAATTAGCCGTACCTGAGGTTCATTCATTTGGTCATGGCTAGCTTCTTACATGCTGAGGATCGGATATTACTATTAATTATGAGCAGGTCAGAGTTGCTGAAGGTTGAGCATTAGTGCGGGGACCATTGAATTGCTAATTATAAACAGATTAGAGAGTTACGCTCCTTTATGACGCTTATTAGATAATTACTTGGAGTGAGGAGTTTAGTGAAGTGAAGGAGCCGAGACCACACAAGATAGAAAGAGCACACGCCTGGGGAAACAGCATTTCAGAAACATACAGGTTCACATATATTAATAAACGACTTGCTGAATAATCAGTAAGCAGAACAAAAGCACAGCCAGAAATAGAGAAGGTTATGGCTAGCATTATTATTAAATGGATAGTTCACCCGAAAATTTAATTTCTGTAATCATTTACTCACACTCAGGAGTTTCTTTCTTCTGTTGAACACAAATTGAGATATTTTGAAGAATGTTGGTAACCACACAGCTGCTGGTAGCCATTAACTTCCATAGTATTTTCCCTCCGTAATATGTATGTCAATGGGGACCATCGACTGTAATGATGACATTTTAATTTTTGAGTGAACTATCCCTGAAAGCAAGCAACCATTGAATCAATATTAAAAAATGTTGATTTGTCCATGTTAATTGCATTGAATCAACATCACTTTTGCACCCGCAATTAATGTTGAAATTTCAACAGAGCACCATTATTGTGATCAGTGTTTGCTTTATTTGGGCTCTTGACTCTTTGTACCTTAATGTTAGGTTTTCATTGTCACTTGTCACAATGTACTAAAATACATTTGTTGAGGCAATGAAAACTAAGATCCATTAGGATCAGGTGATGGTGACTGTATTCATTGTGAGGTTATTTAAATATTTGCTCACAAATGTGTTGTGTTTATTATGTGGGATACTACAGTGTGAGATAAAAGCAGTGGTACGGTTATCACACTTCTATGAATTAACTAAAAAAATACATTGCTGAATCAATTATAATCAATTAAAATAGCATTGTTAACATTGACAAATCAACTTTTTTTTTAACATTGATTCAATGGTCTTCACCTGCTCTCTTACTATCTGGGATCCCTTTAAAGTTGAATTGTTGATTTCTTTTCAGTGCTGAAGTACTTCTTTTAAACTACTAATCTCAGTTTAATGTACATGAACATCCATTTTCAGGTTGACTTGGTTCTGCACACTTTCTGATCTGTTTGTTTGAGCAGTGATGTCCAATTCATGAACAAATCAATCAACTGAGCCAGTTCTATTCAATGAACCAATTGCAAATCTGGGCTGCTGGGTTCATTTAATTGTTTGAAAACAGATTTACAGATCAAAATCGTATTGCATTTTAGCACATTAGAGCTGAATGATAATATGATTATATTTAGTGATGATATAAAAAAATCAAGCAGTTGAGATCTACTGTATACAGTACCATATAGTATATGCATGACCGGATGTGATATCAGGGATATCAGCTTAAATAAACACATGGCATTAACCTACTTCATGAATAGTATTAACTTAGAACTGTGCATTTCTGCCATACGGACATGGACACAGCTGATAACAGATTACTCTTAACTGTAATGTAGAAACATTCAAAGATGTTCAGCTTTGAAATTATATGTGTGGTGAAGAGTGCTATACAAATAAATAAGTGTATAAGTTTAAGGAGGTCTCCTGCATCATAATCACAGATGGAAATGACTTTGTACGTTTGAAATTCATAAAAGTTGTCAATAAATTTATATAAACAATGTACATAAAAAAATAAATTAAAAAAAAGCCTTGGCTATTTGAGCTACTAATATATAGGGGTGGGAATCACCAGAGGCCCCACGATAGGACATTATCACAATACTGCGATTTTAAATATATTGTGATATTATGCGATATATTGCAATTTATTAACTTTTTCCAACATCAAATTATGTCCCCAAAGGAAAACGCTGGCAACATCTGTTTCAACTAAAAATAAAAATTTCTCAGTTTGTTTATCTCACTTCAATTTTATTGCTGGAGTGCAAAATGGGATTGTCAAGCAGACAAACTGACAAAACATTCATAAATGTTGTATGCACCTGGCAAACTCAATTATTTGTATTACAGTCTAATCCAGTCCACCTTAATTAAATGTAAACAGGTATGCACTGCTGTGCTAGGACAGGTATTTTGAACAATGCAACTTGAACTTGTACAAAAAAGTTGTGCAGAACTGTCAGCAATTGAGGCATTTGAAATACTGTTAAATTTTAAATAAATAAAACATAGTCTTGCATCCAATTTAAACCCGGATGGGGCTTTCCTGATAACTTTACGCAATGCCACCATCTTTATTTTTACTAACTTACTGCATGCTGAAGGTGACCCAGCTGAACTCACCAAAGAAAAACTCAACCCTAGTGGATTGTTTTCAGACTCTGTTCCGTGTTTTGCTCCCCTCGTGTTCCATGTCCTGGTTTTCCAATGTGTTTCCTTTTGCCCTTATTTGGTTCTTCCTGTTCCTGTTCTGATTATGTTGATGTCTACCTCCTGAGATACATGTGTTTTCCTGGTTCCCTTAAAGTAATTAAAATCTCCTTATTGATGCACTCTTCGTCTCCTCGTTCCTCACTCTGTGCTCCAACACAGTAGCAAATGAGAATACCGGACCAGAACAGTAAGTGGCACCCCATCTCCACTTGTTTGTTTTCTTTTTTTTTTTAACGTTTTTTTTGTTTCCTGTTTGTTTCTATCCATGGCGATGGAAATAGCCGCTCGGTTCATCGCCCTAGCCCACAGAGATCTCCCCTTCATGGAGTATGCGAGGGAGTTCAGCAAGATCGCCACTAAAACAGCGCTGGACGATGCCACGCTCAACTCTCTGTTCTGGATCGGGGCCAATTGCTATCGCCCAGTGGACCTCCCAGACACCACAGGACTGAGCTTGAGGGAAGGGATCCTCTGGTGTCTGTAGAGCATCCAGCCCCGATCTAGAACCAGCCCGCTGGCCGTTCCTTAGTCAAGCCTGCCAGCCGCGGCTCTCTCCAGCCCGCCGGCCATTCCGTAGTCAAGCCCGCCGGACGCACCGATATCTAGCCCGCCGGCCGTGGCATTCTCAAGCATGCCGGCTGCCACTGACCCAAGCCAGCCATCCACCCTATTCACCCGTAATCAGAAAAGGAGGAAGAGGAGAAATGGACGGCTCAGGGCCCTCTTCCTTGCCCGAATGCACCTAGCCCCAGAGCTCATTCCAGAGAGGGTTCCAGTCCCTGAGTCTAGCCCAGTGAGGGCACCTGTCCCTGAATTTAGCCCAGTGAGTGCTCCTGTCCCCGAGTTTAGCCCAGAGAAGGCTCCAGTCCCCGAGTTTAGCCCAGAGAGGGCTCCAGTTCCAGAGTGTTGCACAGAAAGGGCTCCAGTTCCTATGTCGAGCCCAAGGAAGGCTCCAGTCCCCAAGTCAAGCCAAGGGAGGGCCATTGTTCCCGAGTTAGGCCTACGGAGGGCCTATAAAGACGATATTCTCCCCAAGGATTTTTTTTGGGGGGGGGGGGTAGTATGGGTCCGTCCATAGTGGCCAGGCCGAATGGCGAGGCCAAGGCCACGGAGGCCGTCCGGCCATGGCATCATGAGTTCCCAGCTGTAGTGGCCGGGCAGAGTGGCGAGGCCAAGGCCAAGGAGGCCATCCAGCCATGGCCTTCTGAGCTCCCTGTTCTGCCATGGCTTCCTGAACTGCCTGCTCCGTCATAGCTCCCAGAGCTCCCTGCTCCGCCATGGCCCCTGAGCTCCCTGTGCCGCCATGGCACCCTGGACTGCCTGATCCGCCCTGGAGGTATTCCCCTTGTCCCAGTCCTGCACCCACCTCCAGGGCACCCACCCACCCACCGCCCACCCCCCTCCCTCCCTCCCTTATGGAATTGTTACGGCGCGGGACGTGCCTTCCGGGAGGGGGGAGTAATATCAGACTCTGTTCTGTGTTTTGCTCCCCTCGTGTTCCATGTCCTGGTTTTCCCATGTGTTTCCTTTTGCCCTTATTTGGTTCCCTTAAAGTCATTAAAATATCCTTATTGATGTACTCTTCATCTCCTCATTCCTCCCTCTGCTCCACATAGAATACAGATTATATGCTGTATCGATTTTTTCCCCACCCCTACTAATATACTGTAGATTCCCAACCTGTACCAGTACATATCAAACATTAGCAATATGAACACTCTCCTCACTAGTGTGTGGACAGAAGCATCTGATGAGAAAGTGCATTAGGTGTTGTGTTTGTGAGAGCTGGATGATGGTCGACTCTTTGAGGATGAGGTCATGCGCTCTACTAAGGGAGCTTAGAGGAGAAGACGAGGTCACTGCACTGAATTCCCTCCCTGCACAGAAAGTGATTTTTCACCAGCAGACTACAAAGCCCAGCGGATTGGCCTCCAACCCCGAGCTGAGGAGCCGTTTGAAACACTTTAGTCCAGTCAGCACTTCACACAGAGGGCAGAAGTCAACGCAAACCCAGCTCTCGCCGGAGTCCAGCGCTCAGATGTCGTAACACATCACACACAGGTTTTAATTGTGAAGCGGGATCAGAGGAAAGCGGCGATAAGCTACAATACTCAACACAAGCAGGTTCACAGCGCTGAGTAGTCAATGAAGCAGACGCTGGGGTGGTTTGGCGTATCATTGTTTTCCAACACAACTCGAGCCGTCCTAAAGGAATTAATCTCACCGTTCAAATCAAACGCCTATTTGGAAGTTACAAATGGCTCTTTAAGATGTTTACCCTTTTACTCAAAGCCAGTTGTAATTGAAAAAAGAAAGTAGTTGTTTGTGCATGGCTCCGAGCAGCTATTTCTTTCTTGTCTCAAGACTGATGGATAAACACAGGGTAAAACAGACCAAACATGTCCCCTGGTGTTTTGGTTCATTCCCTTCACAGAACATCTTTGGATGTCCTTGTAAATGCAATAATTAAAACGATTACCGCTGTGCACAACTGTGCATATAAATGTGGGTCGCTGATCGTTCTTGCATTGTTATCATAAACAGAGCGGAGGGGTGTTTCATTTTGCTGCTAATCACCTGGAACACACCAGCTCACCTTCAAAGCAGAGCAATGAAGTCCTTACCCAGAGCGCACAGATGATGCACGCAAGCGCTGACATGTGCCGGGCTCAGCGGCTCTCACATGTGTCCTGTAAGATGGATAGCAGATTAATGTTACAAAGCACTGCTGAGTAATAGTGTCTAAACACTTCTGAACACGCTATTGTTTTTGCATGTTTGGGCACATGTTGAAGGAGTCTTTAATACCGAGCTCTGTTTAACACTCATCTGCCGTGTTTCAAAGTGTTTCCTTAAGTGCAACATAATTATATAAACAAAATATAATCAAGTACCTTTGCTGTAGCTGATGTGAAATGGGTGGGAACAACCAGTCGAAGCATAAAATAGTCTGCTTGGCTTCTGAACTGATGAAATATTACCACACATCCATGTTTTTAAAAACTTTCAATGACTTTCTGCTTAGGAGAAACCTATGTTTAACTGATTGGCTTGTGACTATTCCGTTTGCTTGACCAGCTTCTTTTTGTGAGTCGTATTGAGCTGTAATGCAGCCAACCAGCCTGGAACTACTTCATATCTGTGAAGTTAACATTAACCAACACCTCAGAACAAGTGTCAACATCTGAACTGATCTTGTTTTTATACAGGGCTGCAACCAGTATTATTATTATTATTATATAATTGCCTGCCGAATGTACTAAAGCGATTATTTCCGAATTTGCCATTCGATAATAAATCTGTAATAAATCATGTATCTTATAGCTGTGACTGGCAATGCTAAGCTTCGGCTCAAACGGTTTCGTAGTTTTGTCTTTGTTTACTTAAGCAGTAGCAGCCCATTGATCATCACTCAAATGCTGTATACTAAAGGACACTGTTATTATCTATTGTAAAGTTACTATAGTAATTTAGCAGACAGATTATCATATCGTTTTATAATAGGTTTAGAGGGAGCCAGGGCAGACAACAACACAACCCTTACGAAATTTAACGATGATTTGATCATAAATCCAAACACAATGGTTACTATTGTTAAAGCATGGTAACCACAAATTAAACATGGGTTTGCTACACTGACCATAGTTTAACCATGGAATTTGTAGTAAAAATGGCAATCCATTTGCCAAAAAAAAATGGTTACTGTATTTTTTACTATAATAAAATCATGGTTAATTTTTGTAAGTGAAACATATGACTCATGTTCAGTATTAGGATTTTTCTATAAATATATTGTAATGGTGTATCTATTATTGCACTAATTTTAGAAAGTATAGTTTTGTTAAATCTTTAGTATTAAAGTCATGTGAGAGACAGAGAGATATCAGGAAGTGAAGTTGCAGTTCAGGAGAGAACTTTTAATTATTTTGCATGTCCCCAGCCTAAGGATTTAAACCTTTTTTATGTGATGGCCATACAAAAAACAGGGTTGTGCGTGTTTCAGAATTTGTTGTGTTGAGTGTGAGATTTCCCGGCCTGGCTGCAACCAGTGTTGGGCAGTAACTAGTTACTAGTAATTACTTATTTTATCAGTAACTAATTACTAATAGGATTTCAGTAATAATATAAAATTTCCCATCCATAAAACAGCTCATTACTTGGTTACTTTTGATGCCTCAACCCCTACTGACTCGAAATCCAACAATCCCTAGATTTATTTTCATAATTTTCATGACACATGAATTCAGTGGTGCAGCAGGCAAGCTTGGAACGTGGAAAAGCTTACATTCAGCTGATGGAAATATGGCCATTGCATTGATTTTGTAAGGAGAAAAGATGATCTGAATAGAAATGTGTAAATCGTGGCATTACTTTACTTGACCACCTACACCCCCAGTAATATAAATTGTATTAAAATGAAAAATATTTGTAGAAAACAAAACATTTTCTTATGAACGTATGTGATTTATTTGGATAAAATACATCATGAAATATAATCGAATATGGGTAACAGAGAAATTATAGCTACAATAAGCTTCGAGCTACACATGACAATTAATGAGATTAACACAACATGTTTACTAGAACATCACTATCAATCACCATTGAGCGTTTGTAATAGCTCCTGTGATCCTATGTGGATTTTGATCAAATGATGAGGCAGAAATATATTGTTAGTAATATTTTACAAGAATATATGGGGAAGATACGCAAATACAATTTCTGTGGAGAAGGAAAAAGTAATATAACTAGTAGTGTAACTAATTACCATTGCCAGAAAGTAGTAATAATATTACTTTTGAAATGAGTAACAAGTAATGAGTAATAAATTACATTTTTTGAGGGACAAGCCCAAGACTGGCTGTAAAAAAAAATTTGATAATCGATTAATCTTTTGATTATTCCTTTGGTTAATTGGATGAAAAGTCCAAAAATAATAATTTTGTGTAAAAAAAAAAAAAAACTTTTAATCAATTGTTTACAATATGCTCTCCAGTGTTGCCTTCCAAACAATCTGCGATTTGAAGGTGAGGAACACAAATATAGTGAATATATCTATGTAGGATATGTGCAATTAAACATTAAAAAAGGCTTAAAACTTATATATGCAAATACAGATCGAAGTCCTGATGTAATAAATGTTGCTACGCAACAAAAACAATCTGCTGTGGGAGCTGCACAATGAGATTATGAACGGGTCAAAGTTGTTGCTATATCACAGATTTTAATACAGCTGGAGTAGTATTTGAATACGCTGCATTGACCGATCATATTGTAGGACAGATATTTTACAGTAATAGTCATCAAGAGTGGCAACCGGACAGTTAAAGCCCTGGCCATCAACACAAAAGCTGGAATATTCATCATCCAAATTAGAATGAACCCCAGGTGACTGTGCTGGAGCTGTCCCTGCCATTAATTACAAAGTTTGTAAATGAATTACTCTTGGAAATAAAGTATCTGCTGAACATTACGGTCAGTGTTCTGTGTGCTGGGTGTGGAATTACTGTGACTGTAAGACTGGGAGAGATAGACACAGCTCAGCGTCCCTCACCACTGCTGCTCTGAGATTAACCACAACGTGGCTCAATTAATCCATGTGAAGTGACACGGAATTTGAATACAAAAGAAGCAGCGCGCACACTGAAGAGAGAGGAGAGACAAACATCGCTTTCAATCACGTGGGCAGAAGATGGTTGGGAGCAAAATTAATTGACCTCCCTGGTTTCAATTAAACAAAAAAAGGACACAACGCAAATTGTACATCTATATGCCTGTAGACTGCTAAAGAGAGCGGGAATCTGACGCTGAGCGGTTCCCTTTACTTTCATAGAGTGGAGTGATTTGTTCACAATAACACCAGTGTAAATTAATACAATCAAATGTCATTCTCTTGACTTTGAGCAACTAATCACATTAGAAGCACTTCTATGCAGTGCTGGGGAATAACCGTCTGGATTATGTAATCAGATTACAAAAAAAAAATGCAATTATTATAATATGATATAATATGATATATGATATAATATAATAATATATATTTAAAAAACTTGCAATCAGACTACAGTTACTTGTTTATAGATTATGCAGTGAATTATTCATTATTTATTGATTCTCCCTAATATTATTCCTTACTAAAAAAAAAAAAGAAACAAGAAAAAACAACAACAACAACAACAAAAAGTTAATAATTGACAAGCATAATGTCAGTTAATGGTCACATTAACATGCAGTAAAAAAAATAAAAATCATTTTGTGAAATCCCTGTAGTTCCTTCACAAATCCCAGTTTGGGAAACTATGCATAATGTAATGTTTAAAGCACGTCATGCTGTTGATCTCAAAGAATGGAATATATGTTCTTTCTCTTTGCATTATTTATTTATTTTTATTTTTGTAGTCAATATGGTACAAGATTATCCTTTTCAAATTAATGTTATAAACAAGTAAGGTCAAACGTACATGCAGACAATGACTCTGACAACAATTTATCGTTCACAGATGAATGTGCACGCTTACACAAGCTACAGTAGTAAAATTAATATCATGTAACATAACAGCCGGGCAAACTTCCACAACTGTTAAACTCACATTTAGACATCAGAACGCACAGATTACCTGCAGATTTATCAGGAGAGCATGACGTCTCAGGTAGACCGCAGGTAATTACCAGCCTAAAACACCACAAAGAGTGAAGTCTCAGTGCCACCCATGCTCTTACACTTCATGACTGCATGATTAAAATGATGCTTAGGTCTAAAAACCCTCTGAGCCCTAAATACACCAACAACCCTTCTGCAAACCTTTGGTCAACAGCCCAACTACAAGCCTATGAGTGGGAGAAAGATGACACTATATCAAAACAGAGATTAACTTAGTACGCCCATCAACTACTGCCTTTAATTATATCCTATTACATGTAGATGGGTACAAATCTGGCTTTTGTGAAAGCTTACACATTCCTAGCATTTGGAAATAAGCAGCACAAGCTGGGGCGAGCGCAATGTAAATTGTGCATGTGTTTGCAGATCACATTTGTCAGCGTAATCAGTCAATCACAAGAGAATAATTCATCTCACATTTCCACATCCTGGACAAGTTCACATCAAAAGCCAGTTTGGATTCACATGACATTGGTGTCTGGGTGTAAAAACCCTCGATATCCAATAGCAGGCTGTTTTAGCATCATATGGAGGCGGGGCTGGACTGGCATTCTCTCTCCAGACTCATCTAATGGGTCCCTGAAGGACGGCATATTTGAAACAGAATGGGCTAACAAAAGCATAAAGGGTTAATTTAGCTTGGCTCAGGTGAGTTAATTATTCTTTCTGCCCAGTTCACTGCACATCCATAATGATTATTAACTAGCTTAAAATACTCTAGGACCGCTGGGAGCTTACGGATAAAAACACACACACACAGGGTTGCATGGAAGGGGATCATTATTCTAATGAGAGTGCTGTAAAACTCTCCAATCACAAAGTCACCACAGTAATCTTCTGGGAGCGTGAGGGGTCACAGTCGTCCCCTCCTCCGGAGCCTTGAGTGGAGCCGTGGATGGGCGCTGATTAAAGCACATTTACGCATGGATCCTCGCTCCTGCGTGCGCTTACAGACTGGGATAATGGCCATTCGGCTGTTCTGATTTTGGATCACAGCACACCAGCAGACACCAGCTTCCACACGAGACGAGAGACACAGAGGCAGGAAAGGCGTGATAGAGGAACTGAATAAAATTCGGACTTAATTTACTCACCCACATTCCAAACCTGATGTAATTTCTTCAATGGGACACAAAAGGAAAAATTAGAAAAATATCATGTCAGCCACTGACTGGGTCTGTTACAAGTACAGATAAAAATAATTGTAATTATAATAAAATGAATGAATAAATAAATACATACACACATAAACGAATGAATAAAGTGATACATGCACTTTGTTCTAAGTCACCTAAAGTTATAGATTTAAATGAAAACTCTGAGTGTCAGATCCTCTACAAAAATCATTTCTGACACCAGTTCTCATGTGACCTGCAGAAGCGGACTTACTCTGCTTTAAAAGTACTTTTCAAGTGTCTGTACTTTATCAGAGTATTTTTCTTTAGAAAGCTTTACTTCACAACACTCCAAAGCATAATATTGTAGATTTTACTGCACTACATTTCATATGAAATATAATTTAATATTTAATGACATTAGAAATATATGACTTTCTTTTACTCAAGTAAAAGTAATTCAAAGATTTACTTGAGTACAAGAAAGTACTACATTTTTAATGTTAAGTATTGAAGGTAAAACAAACAACAACTTTTATTTATGAAATGTTGTGCAGTAAAAAGTATGACATTATGATTTGGAATGTAGTGAAGTAAAGTTTTCCAAAGAAAAACACACAGATACTTTTTAAATTTACTTTACTTTGTAAAGTAAAAATACTTCAGTACTGTCCGCCTCTGGTGACCAAATTTTGAAATAATAGGCTACATTTTGAACATTTCTATTATACTGCTCTCAAAACAAAGCAGATGTGAGTTAAAATTGACATATACTGCAATCAAAATATTTTTGAATCTGAATTTTGCGCGCATGTTGCACACCTGTCCTTTTGCTCCCCGTAACCACCGATTACTATCACTCAGGGTTTTCCCGCGCACAGTGCGTATCCACAGCTCGTCGCGATATGGCAATGGAAGAATAATACACTGAATCCACGAACCTGCAGTCTGAATCGAGTACAATGGGATAAAAATACCATGCGGCTCAAAATAAAGGTACGCTAACACATCTTTCGTTTGAGTTGGCTTCACGCAAATATTTTGTTTAAGTGAATCAAATTCAAATGAATCAGTTCCTTTAACCATTGTAGTCTGATTCACGAACTAATGACTCATATGAGCAGGATATCTTGGTGAGTCATTCAAAATGACTCGACTGCCTCTGGTGACCAAATTTTGAAATAATAGGCTACATTTTGAACATTTCTATTATACTGCTCTCAAAACAAAGCAGATGTGAGTTAAAATTTACATATACTGCAATCAAAATATTTTTGAATCTGAATTTTGCGCGCATGTTGCACACCTGTCCTTTTGCTCCCCGTAACCACTGATTACTATCACTCAGGGTTTTCCCGCGCACAGTGCGTATCCACAGCTCGTCGCGATATGGCAATGGAAGAATAATACACTGAATCCACGAACCTGCAGTCTGAATCGAGTACAATGGGATAAAAATACCATGCGGCTCAAAATAAAGGTACGCTAACACATCTTTCGTTTGAGTTGGCTTCACGCAAATATTTTGTTTAAGTGAATCAAATTCAAATGAATCAGTTCCTTTAACCATTGTAGTCTGATTCACGAACTAATGACTCATATGAGCAGGATATCTTGGTGAGTCATTCAAAATGACTCGACTTCGACCGAATCCTTCATCTGAGTCCTGTTAGAGAAGATTTACTTTATTTCTTATCAAACGGAATTGAATGCTGTATAATTTCACAGGATTCAGTATTCAGGTTTCTTGAAGCATTGAGTGCCTACAGAATATTCTTAAAAGAACATCACATTTTGTGTTCTATGACGAAACAAATCTTTGAAATGGCATGAGATTGAGTAAATGATGACACAGCATCGAGTAGATTTCTAAGCATTGTTTAAGAAAGAATTCACCTAAACAAACTGTTACGGGGGAACGAGATGAGAGACGTGCAGATCTATATGCAAGACTTTATTTCAAGGCGTGGTAATAAAACAGGCAAGGGTCAGACAACAACACAGGCAAGACAAAAGAGTAATCCAAAACGGGCGTGGTCGATCGGCGGCTGACAATATCCAGAGGGCTTGACAAGAGGGGTAATCCGACAACACGAGCAATAGTCCAGGCAAGGTGCAAACATAGTCGGAACGGCAAGACGAGAGGGTAATCCAAAACACACAGGCAAGTATCCAGACACGGGAAAACAGGCAAGGCAAGACTATGACTAGAAACTAAGAGCTAGAAACTAGGGCAGAAAACTGGCTCCATAATGTAGCTATCACTAGGTGAGCAATAAATGCTGAACAATAATCAGCCATTTGAAAAGGATCTGAGTGGGTGTTATATAGTGTGTGTCATTGGTTGCAGGTGAGTGTGTAATCAGTGCAATGGAACATGGGAAATGTAGTCCAGGGTGATGTGTGACAGTCTGTGTGCTGTGAGTGTCTATATAATCGGAAGGCGACCTCTGGTGGCGAGCAGACGGAAGATCACAGACAAGATTCACGACAGATGCTCTGTATTTCTGAACAAATCCTACATAAAACCTACAAAGACCTCCTTTTTATAAATAAAGAAATGCTTCTAATGCCGAGCTACAGATGAGAGAGGTTGCTTTTGTTCTAATAATGAAGGTATTGTTAAATGTTGACTGAACCTCAATTTGATGTGCTACCAAAGGAAAGGACGGGAAGATTTTATTTTAGTGACAATCTACTAAAATATCAGTTTGTTCCTCACACATAGCTACCATAATCCTTCAAAAGACATGAGTCACATGCGTTATTGTTATAGTACAGTTATATAGACCCAGTAGTCATTTTGTATTGAATAAGGCTTCCGATCATAACCTGGTAAAACACCCAATTTCTTACGCCAGGCAGAGGAGTCCTGGCAGGAGGTCACGTTTAGAGAGGAGCAGGTCATGCTTTCAGGAGATCTGCACCTCTAACTGGGCTCACAATAGCGTTTTACACAATTACACATGAGGTGTAATTGACAGCAGTATCAGCGGCGCAGCGCTATTCTGACAGGCTTCATGGAGCCGTGATTAATTACCGCACGGCTTCTCTGGGCTTTCCAATTTCCTCTGGCTTTCAGTTCAGGGCTGTAGGTGATAGTACAGTAACTCCTGTTACACCCTACAGCAGGAGAAAGAGACGTCTCTCCTTCTCTCTCTCTCTCTCTTCTATCCTCCAGCGGATCAGAGCAGAAGTCAGCCAAACAAGGGCTGCCGTGATAGTCTGTGTAATGCCTTTCCCTGCCGTGAATGCTAACTGCTGCTCATATTCAGCAATGCAGGTGAGATTATCTGCACTCGAAGAAATCGCTGATGCTTTTTTAGCTCCACTTCCAGGGTTAAGTCTTAATTTATTATTTGCGAGACTGTTACCATGGAGTTCGCTATCATAGGCCTCTTCATTAATCACAGCGAGGGCTTCATTTATTCCCTGATATCCGCAGGGTCCTGGCACTGATGTACACACAGGTCTGTTTATCATGAGCGAAAACTGAAAAAAAAAGTTGGAGGAGAGATAAGTTTATCCTAGCTTACGTTCACATCACTCAGTGAGGTATTTTTTTTAGCAGATGTTTAGCTGTGTTGCTTTCATTACGGTTCATTTTCAAGTAGTTTTCCCTTCTCTGTAGTTGCCTTAGACAATTAACTTGTCTAACATTAGTTACGAGCAAATAAAGCATCCTCATGGAAACATTTGTAATGGAAACTAATTCATAATTTGAATTCATGCATTACTTTTAATCTCTTAGAGAGTACATACTTTACTGGTCATCATGATCAAAATGTTTTATGTGGGGATTTGTTTTTATTATTATTATTATTATTATTATTATTATTATTTCCATCCCCAAAACAACAAAAAATGTCATTATCATTTTTATTTTATTATTGAATTGAATTGAATTGAATTTATTCAAAAGAAATATATGATATTTTGTTACCCCCACACTAATTTCATTCATTATTAACTTTAAATTATTAAGATAAATAGTTTCCATTGTGACAGCTTTCCTCATGACAGCTGTCACACTCTCTTGCAACATTTTGCAAAAAAATAAATGAATAAACAAATAAATAACATATGTAGTTGTTTTAATAAACATTTACCTATTTTGATTACATAATAGAATAAATAAATATTCTAAATGTTGTAAATTCTAAATGTAAATGTTTATAATTCCACACATTATCTATCCTTTCAAATTTCTCTTTACACAATTTTTTTTTTGTGCTCAAATGCACAAACATTTATTTGCCCAAGTTCCAATTTCCAGTTTCACATCCTGAAACACACTTTCTCTTTTGGTGGATTCTGTTTAACGAGTGACGTCTTGCTCATAAAGACCCACATTATCAAAGCACATGGCTCAGTCTCTTATCCCTGTGATGTATCGGTGGCAGGGACATATGGGACAGAGCAGGGATGGGTGTGAATATCCCGTGACCCCTAACGGATCAGGGGCCGTACTGAAAGACGGCCTTGAACTGAAAAGAGGTAATCCTGTTTGGCTGGCCTGCTGACGGCCTCCTCACCGGGACACAGCCCTGCTCTCATCCTGGTGCTTCACATGCTAATCAAACTAATGATGAGCAACCAGAGACCCGCTCACAATGCTGGCAGGATACCGGTGGAACATGCACACATTATATTAACCATCAAGCAATGGTAAAAACAGACAATCCAATAAAACAAAGCCATAGCAATCTTTATAACACTATAGAGATGTCTTCATTAATAATCACATATAACTGTGACATTCCAAAGACCCATGGCTTTGGTCCTCAGTGTTGCGCTGTGTTAAAACAAAGGGAAGCAGTCAAGGAAGTTGCGTAGATCCAGCCAATCAGATTTAAATATTTTTTTTAGACAGCTATGTAGATTGTTAAGGGCGCAATACACATTGGTTGGTCAGAGAATGGACTGTGAGCAGTAGGGCAATGCAATATATCAACATAAAATTGACATTGGCTTATGTATATATAATTTTTATTTTATTACTCTCTTTTTTTAGTTTACAGTATAATATCATTATTACAATGGTTTATATTGTAAATTCTGTATTTAATAATCATCACAAATGAACAAAATATATTTATTTATTTATGTATATATATATATATATATAATTTTTGTTTGTTTGTTTGTTTTTTTTGTTTGTGTGAATTGAGTTAAACGTAATGGCAATATAACCTTAAAACTCAGTGGAAAATGATGAACAAATCAGAGCATGAGCCCCCCCCAAAAAATAAGTGTATCTTCTATTCAGATGCACTCTCTTACAGAATCACTCCAATCATTCTAAGATTATTAATTAATTCTGAACAGTGCTATTCTAGTTTTTAATTTTTTTTTATTTTTGAATTCTTGATTTTTTTTCACATCACACATAAAAAAAAAAAAAAAAGACATTGCAGCATCGGTTTTGTTTTTTACTATTGTGCAGACATTGGTCCGTAGGCCATCTGACAGCATTTCGTCTCCTTTCTCTGATTGCAGAAGCCTTCGAGCACATGCACACACAGGTGTGCGACAAACGTGCATTTTCCAAAAAAGTTTAACAGCTTCTACTGTTGTTTTTTTCTTTCATTTTAACCCTTTTTTGCTGTTCTTCAGTAATGGTACCCCTCTCTGGAGTGTTGTGCTATGTTTGTGTTTTCAGCAAGTTTCTCAAATGCCCTAATTCTCCCTGAATCAACAATCCTTTGTGTGAAGCCAGTGGAGGGGTGGAGAGGGATTCCCCTGCTGTGAGCTCGAATGCGCTCGCGCTCCCGCATCCCTCAGGCGGGGAGATGCAGATTAGTGGAGCAAGTGAATGGAAGGTTAAAAAATGCATTATTAAAAATAAACGGTGCAAGAGAGACGGGAGAGCGAGAGATGGTGGAGGAGAGGGAAACTTCAAACGGTGATGTTTAGCATTGCCGTAATACAACATGACAGGTTTATAAAACTTGCCACTCTCTATTGAAGGGCTGGAAATTGACTCGGGCAGCGGTAAGTGATGGCATATTCGACTTTAAAAAATGGCTTTAATGACGCAGTTATTGTGTTACGGAAATGGAAATAAAACTTTAATTCCCTCGGTGAAGAACGATCCTGCATGCTTCAATGTGCACACGCTAAAAAGTGATTCTCATGGCAGATTCCCATGGCCCTGCACTCCTGACGATTTAGAAAATCTCTCCCTCTCCCTCGTTTTCGGTTTGCAAAGGTAATGAGAAGCTAATGAGGCTTGACTTGAATTTTTTCAGCACTCCACTCCTGGCAGCTTCCCAGAGGGGCTGAAGGAGATGTTTAGCTTCTATAGAAGCGGTGCTGACGGATGGATAGATGGAGGCAGGGCTCGAGCCTCTGCATTTGCTCTCCATTCACCGCACACGAGGGGAGGGTGGAGAGATCGGGGTCAGAAACTCAAGGAGGGAGAGAACGGGTATGAAGAAGGGAGAAGAAATCAGCACTCTTGAAGCCAGATGAAATCCAGACGACAGGCTGAAAAGAAAAGGCCGTATCTACCTGAGACTCCTACGGATGCTGCGCTCCGAATAATACAGGCCTGATGATGTGCGGACCTTCACAGCGTTTAGATTGTCACAGATCTGGAAAAGAAAAGAAACCTAGTTTGGGAGGCTACTTTGAAAGTGTAGCTTCCCAAGCGACAAGCTATCATTTAACCCTGTAAAGCCTGATAAATGAAAAAAAAAATAGTGCAGATAACCCTTTTTTTCTGAGGAACAGTGAAAGTAAAGCTTCTGTAAATAAATCCTCCTCAAAAGATCCTGATGATCAGATTTGAGACGCACTGATTTTTCTAAAAAATGATTGATGGAGAATCAAGTAAAGCCGAGCTGCTTCAGTCCAGTAAGTGTTCATCTGGAGATATTACTGCAGGTATTCTGAGGCTTACTTGATAAAAAATCAGTCAAGATTTGACAGAAAAAAGACACGAGAAGTACCAGCTGAAGCTGGACGTCTGTACAATTACACTAAAAGAGCTATTACTGGATAAAAAAACTAGAAACTATCAATCAGACGACAGAGGACATGCAGTAGATTGAGTGCGACAGGTTTGATCATGTTCATCATTAAGAGACATATGCGAAATATGTGTATGAAAAATAATACAGCTGGCTTTATATGGTTAAAGTCATGTAGAGTTGCTGTGTTTTTGAAAGAGCAGAAACACTGATACAAGCTAAGATGCCCAAAACAGGCCTGTAAACAATCAAAGTAAACAATGTGGTAAACGTTTAGGCAAAACTGCATGCAAAACTAGCGTATGTGATACTAAATGAGCAGCAGTGAAATCATCTTCCCCCTCCACCGGCAGGCCAGGATGACTTCTTTAGCACAAAGGACAAAGTCAGCCTTGTGCCGAGGTCCGGGCTGGTCTAATGAAGTCGTAGCAGACTCTCGGGTTGATAGACCTGTTAATGAGCTCCACTCCTGTGATGGGAGACGGGGGAAAGGGATGTACCAGGTAGGCGCCAGCACCGCGTCGGATCATTAGCGTAATTTAAGCAGAAAAGGTCTTTGTTTCTTGCCGAATTGCCAGGGAGGCTGGGAAGGGACCTCAAGGCCTCTCGAAAGCATTTTGCTGGCACACACGTCGGGAATTGATTGACTTTGTTGTGGTAATCTGAAATTAATTTGCACTTGAACCCATCTTTCTTCCAGGATCAATTTAAAACACTGTTATAATTATGTGAAACCGAGAGCAGACACTGATATGACGAGCCGGAATATTTTAATTCCCCAGGTACTTAAGAGCCTTTTTTCTCTGACTTATCTTGCGAGGTAATAAAACAAAACGTTCCTCATGCATAGGCTTAAGGGAGAGGTATTTGCCGGAGGGGTAACAGTAATAACCGCTGTATTGCTACACGTTTACCCGTGTACCCTCTCAGTAGGTCATTGCTTTCTTTCAAACACGCAAATCTCGTGCTAATGCCAGCCGAAGCTCTGCGAGGACAGATGAATTCTCCTCGGCCCTTTATTCAGCCTAATCGCGAGTTTAATTGTAACAGGCATTTAAAATCTATTAGAGACTACCTGCTAATATCGCCAATTGATCTTGGCGGCGCATCCCTCTTGTTCTCAGCACGAGCTTTTTAATATCTTTATCAGAATGCTGCTAGTTTCCATCCCCCGATTGGTGCTTGTAGCGGGGAATCTCGTTAGCTTTAGTCGGACCATCTTGAGCAGTTTCCCGTGGCGCTGTCATGTAGCACAAGGGCGGCGAGGTCATTGCCCAGGGCTGGGATTCTTGCCGGGCTCCTCGGGCGCCGAGAACAAGGCGATGGGCAGCCAGACAGACAGCTGATGGCATTAACATGCACAAACATTCCCAGCTCACCACAAGAGAGGGCTTTGATTTCTGACGAAAGTAACTGCATGCAAGATAAAGCTTATTTGGGGTGGAACAATATTCATGAAGATTTCCCGTTTTTAAAAGCGCACTTAGAGTTTAACATGCTCTATTTCTTATGTAAACGTGCTTCTTATTCGCTAACCACCAGCAGTCCAAGCCACTAGTTTAGAGCCGAGCCAAACGTATTTGAATTAAGTGCAATCATGCCTCTTCTACATACAAATCAGCCATAGGTTTTGCCTAATTCACAAAAGTATGCATCATTTGCTTGGCACGATTAACTTTACGCTGTCACTGCCTCAGGAAAGCAGGCACACTTTGAGCATATGGCATATGTCCAAAAAATGATTGTCAGAAAATTGAAGGTTGTTAGACAGACTATTTAACAAAAATGCATGTGTTTTGTTTTTGATATAGTTATAATATTGAGCTCAGTTTTATTCAGAGGCCCAAATAGAACAAGACTATTACATTTGGTGCGGATGCTGATATTTACACGGCCAAAAAAGTCATATGAATTCTGATTGCTTGCAATGTAAATCAATGAGATCAATGAGAATATAGCAGATGCTTACATAAAATTATATAAATTTAAGCCGTCAAGCTATATCTCCAATAATATGTCTTAGTAAGATGAGATTTAAATGCTTAGCTTTATGATCAATCTCTGTATTTTTGAAACAGAAGGCAATGCAATTATTTACAGGCCTTAGAAATTTGTGAGGATCACTACAGTCTGCTGCATCTCACAACCTATTATTATTATTATTATTCATTTGACACATACATGGATTTAAAAAGTAATAGTTCATAAATAAATAAAATCACATACTCATGTCATTCCAAACGTGTGTGAGTTTCTTTCCTCTGCAGAACATAAAATAACACATTTTGAAGAATGTTGGTAACCAAATTTGGTGGTTTTGGGACATTTCTCAGAGTATCTTCTTTTGTGCTCTACAGTCATATGGGGTTGGAACGATATTAGCGAGGTAAATGATGACACTGATCATTTCTAGTTAAACTGTCCTTTTAACCCATCAAAACATCAGACTGGACAAAGACTGTTAATAGTGTGTTTGATGTGTTGAAGCAGCGGCTGGAGCAGAACTCCTCGGGGAGCAGCGTGGCGTTGTGCTGAAGGGTCGTTTCCCAGCTCGTGTCCTCTGACAGTGAGAATATCTGTCAACCACAGCAAGCTCTCCGTCTCATTAGATGAGCTCCCAAAATCTGCACTGTCAACAGCCTGTTTGTGTGTGGCAGCATCAAAAAACACTCTTCATTTGTAATACACAAACACTTCTCAGACTACATAACTCACATTTTGTTCCCACAATTCCTCCTGTTTTTCGCTCCGTATAATCACACTGAATATGCAAACGCCTTAAATAATTAAATACTCCTCTGTTTGTTTTTATACAGTGCACTCGGAATGATTTGTTTGAATTTTGTACCAGTTTTGCTGTGCTGTTGTTTTCTCTGCATATCAAACGCGTTCCCTTCGAGAGACGTGAAGCGTGTCATTGTGATACACAAGTTTGGGCCGTTGGGTCTGAGGGTGACCACAAACGCGTGTCTTACATCTCGTTGCCTCATTTCCAGGCGTAACGCTTCTCTTTCTGTCGTTGCTGTCTGGAAGCCTTCTTAGCGTCAGGGCTGAGCGTTTATCTCGTCTCAAACAGGTCTGCGGAGAGCGCTTCACTCTGATGATCATGCAAAAGACAGAGCTTATAAAGCCAGCAGCCTCGCTCTGCTGATAACATCTGCCTTCAGCGTATCGATCGCCTGTTTCCAGGGGCCTTTGTTTCCACCCTGAGTTTGCCACAGGACACCAGAAGTGACAAAAGATTGACACGAGGATCTCGAAATTAACTGCTGCTGGCCTATTAACAAGCCAACAGCGCATATTGGCAAGAGTGAAATTCTTCTGAAAACAATGGAGGAGAGGGGGAGGGTGAGAGAGAGAGAGAGAGCAGCAAAACAACCCGCTTAATCTTTTCTCTTATCTCGCAACTGTTGTGAGCCCTTCCAGGCAATTTTCTATTCAGGCTATTGATTTTTATCACCTCTTCTAAACCTCTATGACAGATTATTTTTCAAAGACTAAAGCTACTTTTCCCACTACCGCGACCCATTTATTGCTTCAAATGAATGATAAATAGAGAAAAAGTTTCAACTATTATGCTGAAAAACACTCTGTTTTTGATTAATCCTCCTGCAGCAGATTAGCTGATTCTCTTTTGTTCCCCTGTAACGCTGCAGCTGCTTCCGTGAACGAGAGAAAATAAGCACCAAACCGGCGCATTTGCAATGAATTTACAACATGTGGAGTCCTGAGATGAGCGGAGTTTGGGGCGGTTTATGCGCTGTATCGAATAATAGGGGCCGCCGCTCATAGTTTCCCCTTTGACAGGGTTTGACGGCGGGTTACGGATCTATTAGAACTCTTTAGAGAGTGTTGTAAACTTAGACTGCCATTCGCTGTGTTTATTTATTTTGTTTCGGTGCAGTAAATATCACTTTAACAGTCACTTGTCATGAAGTTTTGACACGCTTCGGCTTCGGTGTATTTTCTAAAACAGCAGTTTTGCTTCAGGACCCACAGTTTACATTCGCACAGTGAAAAATAATTGATTGCACAAAAATAAACAAAAAGTGGGCTTTAAATCAAAAATTGTGTGAGTCGTATAGGCAATATGCAAAATTATGCAAAACAACAATATGCAAAATTAATCATATGACATACTGTATATAATAATTCACCACACAAAACACACAGTGGTGACATAAAACATATTCATTTTTACTGTGAATGCATATTTTGTTCATGAGGGCTATCTATCTAAACTAGACATTCCTTTTTTTTTTTTTTACAAATTAATGCTTGTTAAGTGCATTTAAATTGCTCTCATAACAAGTTAGTTTTAAAAAATTTTAAATGTAAAAGTTATAAGCGACTCAAACTCAGTGCTTGCAGAAATGGAGTTTGTGTGGAGCAGAATTTACTGTGAACCGTGAAAAGATCGCAGCGCTTCACTATGAAATGCAGTGTATCAGATTACATATTTATATAATTACAATGCAGTCTTTGTGATTTGATAATTACGTCAAGCCATATCACATTCACAGGCATTGTTAGAATTAATAAAAAAGTTACTGGCCAGCTAGCGAGTAACACTTTCATGTACTCACCAACGCGGGTTTTTTTGATGCTTAGTGGTGTCAATGTTAGGCTCTGACTGTATGCAACCCTATCAGAAAAGACCTGCAGCCCATTTTTGTGTTGAAAGCCACTGTTCTTCTAAAGCAGCATGTAGAATGCTAGAAACACTGACTGATGCTCGTTGTATATCTGCAAGCAAACAGACCTGCGGTCGCAGCGCTTCACCACAGGACCGGCTTCACCTGATGTTTTGGTTTTCCCATCAAGCGGAGTGGCGTTGGTTATGAACATCCCTGTGCTCTCTACAGATGTAGTCGGTGACCCCGCTGCATCAGCTGGCCCCTCCCTCAGCCTGTTATGATTGCGAGGTTAGCTTGTCATGACTGGAGATTGTGCACATTCCCATAGATTTGCTGTCAGGCAGATCGGGGGTTAAGTGTTACTCCGGCTCCTGGCCCCCGATGCTGTCCTCTCGGCACACGGGCGTCAGACAGAGCACAGATGATGACATGATGGATTACTCCAGTCACTGTCAGCCCAGTCAATACCAGTCTGCCGCTGATAAGGTGCATGCCCACTCCCAACCTCAGGCTCTGTTTGTCTTACTGAGACAGTGGCGCGAGGTGCGAGTGATTGGAGCCGTGTGGAATCTGCAGCACATGAGTTTTGTTGTCATTCATGTGCGGCTGAATTAAAGAAACTGACTTCTGCTTGGGTGTTTTTTTTTTTTTTGGTGATGCTTTTATCCTTAATCACACTGGTAAGTGTGGAAAGAAGAACATCTTTTAAGCTTGGTGTGATTCTATTCGCGAACGTTCGCATAAATGCACTACTAATGATTGTCCTGATGAAACTTCGTTTCGTGCATTTAATTTGGAAACAGAAGAAGCGGCAGACATTTTATTCTGTATTGTGATGTATGTCCGAGTGAAATGGGTTATCGGAAAAGAAACAAATGTAGGGCGGGACTTGATTCTGTGCATTAGTTGTTGATTGGATGTCGAGATGTGGGCGTGACTCTCAACTGAACGCAAGATTGCCGTTGATTGTGGAGCGGTGGGATTTCGACAGACTTTATGATTAGAAAACATATGGATGAATAAACAGTTCACATTAAGATCAATAAAATACAATAGTTAGGGTGAATTTTAATGGCAACTTTAAAGTCTAAGTCACTGCTTTCATGGATCCATACTTTTTGCCCCCTTTTTTCAAACCTGTAAAGCTAATGTATCATATTTGATGCATGGATTTCTACGGTCTCTAAATGATCAACATGATCAAACTTTGCTGTTAAATCTGTCGCACTCAATCTACTACATGCCTTCTGTCGTCTGATTGATAGTTTAAAAGCTATTTTAGTGTAATTGTACAAACGTCCAGCTTCAGCTGCTGCTTCATGTGTCTTTTTTCTGTCAAATCTTGACTGATTTTGATCAAGTAAAGGTCAGAATAACTGCAGTAATCTCTCCAGATGAACACTTACTGGACTGAAGCAGCTCAGCTTTACTTGGTTCTCCATCAATCATGTTTTAGAGTCTCAAATCTGATCATCACGATGTTTTGAGGAGCGTTTGTTTCCAGAAGCTTTACTTTCACTGTTCCTCAGCGGAGGAATGATCTTCTCAAGCCTCCAGAACATCTCACATCTTCTGAGGAGCCTTTATTTCTTCAGCTCTCAATCACTGCATTATATGTTTGGAGCATTTCAATCTCATCTCACTGAGACAGATTACTGGAGATATAGAGCGACCGCTGATATTTAGATTAAATGATTAATTGTGATTAATGACATCCAAAATAAAAGTTTTTGTTTACATAATATACTGTATGTGTGTGTACTGTGTATATTTATTATACACATATTAAGTATACACAGTCCACACACATATATTATGTAAACACAAACTTTTATATATATATATGATTAATTATTAATATTAATTATATAATATAACATTTATATTTTTTATAGAAGTATAAAAACATTTCTTACATATGTGCATGGATATGTGTGCATTAATATATGCAAAATGCATATACACAGTACACACACATATATTATGTAAACACAAACTTTTATTTCGGATGTGATTTATCGTTTGAC
The DNA here is from genome assembly GCF_001515645.1 of Sinocyclocheilus grahami. Classification (NCBI taxonomy): domain Eukaryota; kingdom Metazoa; phylum Chordata; class Actinopteri; order Cypriniformes; family Cyprinidae; genus Sinocyclocheilus; species Sinocyclocheilus grahami. The sequence continues at coordinate 352,630 of NW_015505683.1, forward strand.
AGCACTAATCATTTTATGTCAGAATCTGCTATACTGTTATAAAAATCTCTGATTACATTACAAGCATAAGAATTTCATCATATAAATATCAGCATCTGCTGCAAATTGCATATTTCTGAGTCTCTGAATAAAACTGAGTGGTTTTCCCTCCATATTCTCACTGTATCAGACTATATGAGCCATAAAAGCCTCATGTTACTTAAAAACAATAAATAAAAAACACATGCAAAATCATATTTATAGGCTTTTTAAAAAATGTTGTCTAAGGGTTCAATAAACAGTTTAATTTTAAAAATGTAGATTTTATTCTGATTATTATTTCATGTGCCATGAGGCCATATGATAAAATGATGTGCTTTTTCTAGCACCTACAGGAAGAGTGTGATTTGTAAGAGACGAAATGCTAAAGCAGCTCTTCACACCTCAGTAGTAATTACTCGCGTGGCCTGTCATTTACCGTCGCTTTGTGACACAACCTCCTGCCAAACTGTTTAGCAGAAATATCACATGTTGGCTGGGGTCACTGCAGCACGGAGCTTCAGTAAGCAGCGCTAGGAGCCGCCCGCAGTTAGATTGTTTTCACATTTATTTTAATTGGGTCTCAGCAGTCCTCATCAGGGATTTGACCCCAGAAATGGGCTATGGGGTCACTCCTGGCCGTCGTCTTTGAAGACGAGCGCTCTCCCCTCCACTCTGTGTGGCCTTGAATTGCAAATAGTTTTAAAGCAGCATAATGAGCTCGGCGGCGCGATGTGGGCCCTCGGCCCTCAGCACAGCCAAATGAGTCACGATTACTCCGCTGAATTACAAACCATTATTTTCCGTTTCATCGCTGGAGTTTCGCATTATCGCTGTAGACGACGTGTTGCGCTAAAACGCATGTTACAAAGAAAGGCCTGATACTCTGAAGTACATTAAATTAATCATGCTAGATGCTGGCTGCTTCTTCCCTACCTAACATGAGCGACACAACAGCGTGAATTAATAAACATGCTGAGATTCAACTATTAATGCAGTTCCCAGTCATTTTAAATGTTTTACACTTTTCATATATCACTACTGCTTTTCTCTTTATGATAGTAGATTAGATCATGCACCTTGAGTGCTGCACTCAATTAGTGCTTCATTCTTAATGGGTGCTTAATTACTGCAGTTGTTTTTACAATACAAATGCAACATAATAAAAAAAAAGGCATTTGCAGTTGTCTTGTGGTGCTAAATTCACACGTCACCTTTAAATATTGATTTTCAATCACATTTATAACATCTATACGTCAGCATCCACAGTTAGTACGTCTATGCATTGTAAAATGCTGACTGCAACTGCATACATGTATTAGTTTGCTTTCTGTAACTTATTAAAGCTGGTTTTAATATCACAACAGTCTGGTTCTAGAGGTACATATTCCATTGATTGCTTCTATAGAATTTATGTATTTGTTTATTTTTTTACAATGGTGCTTATTCTTTTCGAAACACACCAACTTCTGTATGCATGCATGAATGTGTGAATGTATGAACAAATAAATAAATAAATATTATGTGAACATTTTATTATACAAATAAATAAATAAATACAAAATAAATAAATAAATACATACATACAAACATAAATATTATGTGAAATGTTTTAAATACAAAATAAATAAATAAATAAATAAATAAATAAATACATTTTGAAGTTATAAATGAAATAAAGATTATTGGATTCTATTTTCAAAGGAAAAATAAATAAATATAAATAAACACAGAGATCACAAAAAAGTAATGGATGCACATTGATGTTGTGCTGTTTCCAGTCATTTTAAATGTTTTACTCTGACACTTCTCATATGTCATTTTTGCTTTGCCCTTTATGATAATAGATTAGATCAGATCACGCACCTTGAGTGCTGTGTTTAATTAGTGCTTAATTTGTGTCCTTAACGATCTGTCTTGCTCGGATTCGGTGTGATAAACGAGGAGAACATCTAGTGTGAGTCAATCACACGTGTCCTTCAGTTGGACTTTCTTATGCAGATGCTCGTCACACACATGTCCTGCTGCTCATCTGAAATCTGTGTAATCCTATAAGCTGGTGTGTACAGAGGCTTGTTTTTTGAAACTTGTGTTCAGGCCCCTGGGTAGGCAGGTGAGGGCCCCGGAGGCCTGATTGATATTCATGCCAGCGGGTCTCCCGTGGCCCCGACTCGCTCGCGTTTGTAATCAGCTGCTATTTACTTGTGTGTGTTTTCTGGTTGAACTCTGGTGTTGTGTGAAGTATCTGTGACTTGTGTCATCGCTTTGTTATGACTCACAGACTTTGTTGCTGTGGTTTCTTATCATTTCATTCAGTTCTTATCTCCTGAAGATTGTAGAAGAAAAGAGCACAGGCTTCTGAAGAGGAGATGATTCATGGACGTTAGTTATAGCTTATGGCGTTATTTCAGACACTATATAGTTTTGAGCTTAACCCAGTTTAAACCAGCTACACAGTTCTTTGTTTATTTTCTAGCAGTGGTTTTGTATGTTGGTTACAAACACGTGAAACTGCCCTAAGGGAATGCATATATATATATATACATATATAGGCCTCTTTCCTTGACAAAAGTTGTGTGATAACACTGTCTACTTTTTGCTGAAAAGCCTTTAACACTTACTTCATGTAGCGTGACAACATGCCCCACTATTTTGAGTCTTCATGTAATCAAATGACAAAACTGAATTACTTCAACTTGTAATTTGATTATATCACATTTTAAACCGCTCATAATCAGATTACAGTTACTTAAAGGATTACAAATTATTCATGCAAATAGTAGTGAATTATTCATAATTTGTTTCATTCCCACAACTGTCTTTCCCTTCATGAACCTCTTTGGAAAATGGTGATGTAATGTTTAATGCAGTCCATAAAAAAAGAGACATCTGTTGTCTTTCTCTTTGTGTTTATATCGAGTATAAATATGGTGCAAGACTATCCTATTTAAATCTAACCTATGTGATAACTGAGTCCAAAGGTGAAAGGTAATCTAAAAGTACTGCGATACAGTAACAGTAACAGACAGTAACTCAGTAACAGTCTACAAGTAATCTACCTTTAGATTACCTCTTTATTAAGTCATTGAATATGTTTCCTAGTTTCTTTAGCTTCCGATTACATAATGACATATTCCCAGTTATAACAACCATCAACCCTGCATCATCTCCAGACCGATGCACTGAACTTGTCTAATTAAAACTGAAGGGTTTGTGAACACACAGGTGGAGTTGCTGCAGCTGTGTGTTGAAGCCCAGTTGTTTTATATGGCAGCAGGGCACCATCTGCATCAATTACAGAGAGCGTTGTCAGTGTCAGCCACCGGATTCTTGTTTGTTTGGTTGTAGCCGATGTTGTTTTTCCTCCAAGAATATTCCTCTGTGTTCCCGTGATTGCAGCCCTTGTCAAAGGACGGACAGCGGAAGAGCACTGAGAGCGAAGCGCGCCTGCTGCATGCCAGCCTGAGCCGTGTTAAGCTCTCTTTAGTGGCTCAGTGACTTCAGCAGTGGCCCAAAACAGCAGCTCCTCAAAAGCATTCACATGCATTTCATGCCCGATTGCCTCAAAAGTGCTGCTCTGTAATCGACACCTTATTTGATGTCCTCCTGCCCGCTGTTAATTGAGAAGAGCATCTCTGACCCTTTTGATCGCCCGCACAATCCCCGAAATGCTCAAGTCTGCTAAATCGCTCCGTGGCCGATGCTAAGCAGTCACATGAAGAGTCTCACTCATTTCTTTTTTTCTCCCCCGCTCTCCTCCCCAACTCTCTTTTTCGGCTTTTTACTTGCTGTTGGTTTACGTCCAGGCTCCACAGAAATAAGAGATGACAGTTGTTACAGATATGCTGGTTTAATTACTTGTCAGCTTATAGCCGATATCTTGGCTGGCCAATGTGGAAGCTTAACTTTTTTTTTT
>NW_015505683.1:356600-402845 GCF_001515645.1 Sinocyclocheilus grahami
AATGTTAATAGTTTCAGAACGTTCAGAAAACATTCTGAAGTAGCATCCCCATAATGTTTGCAAAACTATAAAATGGAATGTTCCTTCAACATTTGCATAATTCAAACAATTTTTTAAATGTTTTTCAGAAGTAACATTTTTGTAACTTAACGGGAAGGCTTGCAGAATGTTCGTCAAGGCGGGACAGTCCGTTTCCAAAGTCAACAATCCCATTCATTGTCTCTATAGAGATTTTTTTTTTTTTTTTTTTTTTTTTTTTCGAAGAACTGCATTGCCCAGCATCCTGGAGTGAAGATGCAGTTACCATGGAAATACAAATTGCAGCAACCGCCCACTCCAGCATAGCAATTGAGTTAATTGAGTTGGTCTGAGAACACTGGTAACCTATGTAATATATTTGTAAATATCTGAATATTTTAATCTCTTCATGGTAATGAAGAGGGGAGAACTGTGTCTGGAAGCAAGGCCTCGTTCCTCTCAGTACCGTTCATGCTTCAGTATTCTTCAGAGGTGTTTGGTCTGAGGGAATTTTCTCTCGGTTTTCCCAGCTTCAGGAGGCAGAGCAACGCTCCGTGTGCTAAGCTAGTGTGGCAGCACTGGCTGCTTTAGCAATTAGCTCTGCAAATGTAAGTCCACAAATGTTCTGTCACCAAATGAGATTGTAATACAGCGAACAATGTCGTCCATTTGTTTTGGGTGTTTTCTGCAAGTGGCCAATCGCTTTATTTTGCATTAAGGCTGGCAGCAGGCAGCAGTTTAGTTAATTTTAGGAACAGCATGTCTGTACAGGCCCACACAACAGAGAGAGAGAGAGCATTGTTCATCTGTCCTTCTCTCTCTCTTCATTCCACACCATCATACATACTTTCCTTTCAGCTCCAGCAGATTATTGGTTACTATAGTTTCAGCGCTTCTCGGTTTCATTTCATGCTGTCAGTGGGTTCTAGAGGTGCACTAAAATTAATTCTGCACTGGGAAACTTCACACTAAATGACTTAGTCTTTCATTATTTAGTCAGCCTCGTGAGATCTATTTATCTGTCAAGCCACAAGAAGGACTGAAAAAAAACACACACAAAAGCAGCACGAATGGGGTCTGTACAGCATGTGCTACTGTTCTGAAGTCATAATAGCTCTATTTGAAGAACAGACCAAACTTTAGATCATAATTCAATTATAATCTTCTGTCTGATATATTTCATTTAAGAGCTGCAGCAGAGGGGGAGATTGTGTTTGAATAATGGCTTAAATATGCTTCTGTCCTTTACACCGATATTAAGAAGATGTGCATTTGTGTCATATGCATTGCTTTTATGATACATGTATGTTTTTTTTGTTTTTATTTACTACTGGATGAAAAAGAGCAGTGTGAAGATTCTTTAAAATTGTCGTTTAAGGTTTCACTAAATATGTGCATTTTCAGATTTTGGATGATTATTATTATTAATAATAATCATTATTATTATTATTATTATTACTCTAGTTACTTATTTATTTTTAGTAAATAAATAAACAACTACCTACCTCAAATTTATAGGTTTGGCATTGATTAAGCAACATTTTGTGAACTAAGAATTCAATATAGTTTAATTGTATTATTTTTTGTTGGTTCAAGTTATCGCTGCATATGACATTCATTCATTCATTCATTCATTTAAACTAATATATGTCAGAAGTATTATTATTATTATCAATGTGATATACATGTGTGTGTGTGTGTGTTTAATGCATTTGTTTTATTTTTACATTTATTAATTATTACCGGGCTTGTTTGGAGATTTTTGAGCAAAGGTTTTCCAAAACACAATTTTCAGTTCTTTTAGTGAATGCCTCAGCACCATTTCTGATGTTTGTGTTTACCGTGGAGTTCTGAGACGATTCCAGATGCAGAGATGTGGGTGACATCTGATAGACAACTAATATTTCATCAGACTTCTTTTGATAGGAAGTCCAGAGGAACGGTTTGGGAAAGCAATCCTCCTGGACTTGGGAATATCATGCTCCAGTGAGCAGACGATCATTGTCTCATCTCCCATAAAGAATCAGACAGATTTCAAACCCCATCATGAGATCCCAGCAGCTTCAGCACGAGTGTGATCGCTGAGCCGAGCCACTCGTGACATGTTGTTTCACATCTTTTGTGTGATATTATAGTACTGAGGCCATAATTTGCCCACGTATGTCACACACACACACACACACACACTACAAATACTCTTGAAGAAAATGTTAACAGTCAACCCTTCATCCATTTTAGATTTTTTTTTTTCTAGAACAAACTTTAAAACCATTCTAAATTGGAATTGTACAGTATACTATTTCATCTTGCTACTCTCAGTGAAAATAATCGAAGAGGCTTGAATGGTGTTTAAACACCAACTTTTTTGAATATTGAATTTGCTTTGTAAATTTGTACATTGATGAATAAGAAGCACAAATATTAAGTGGCAAACTGCCCACATTACTTTAGCACCTGACTGATTAGAACATATCAGAAAATCATGATTAGAGAAAATCAGGTAATAGCACAGAAATATCAGTGTCTAGCAGAATGTGCATATGTTTCGAAGTGCTTAGCTTCATCTTTTCCACTTGGCTCGGTCTGTGATGTCCTCCGGAGTTAGGTCCACTGCTCGCATGTCCTCCGTGATTCTGTCCATCCACCATTTCTTAGGTCTTCCTCGCAGTCGGAGTGCTGTTCTTGCCACAGAGTCCTCGTTGCTGTGCATGACGTGGCCATAGCACCTAAGACGGGCTTCTCTCAACTTCGTGGAGAGTTAGCCCAAGCATCCATCGGAGCATCCTCATTTCCATCGCATGGAGGGCTAGCTTGTGTTTCTTGAAACCTCCTGCGAAGCTCCTGAGAAACTCTGCTCAAGTGCACCAAGGGCTAAAGCTGTCAGACTACAAACTGTCAGGCCAAAGGCTGCTGTCAGACTCCTTGTGCAAAGAAAAATCTCACTGGATTATTACAATTATTGGCAAAATGAATGTTTGGAAATGTAAACTGATCTTTCATACTGACACACTACAGCTATATATAAATATACAACTATAATGTTTGGCCACCACGGTATATCCCAACCAGTGTGTCGTTGGAGACCCCCACCATTGGCCAAGGACCATTAAAGTCCTTGTTACCAGCCGATACCACGAGGAGCTGGTGGAAAGGTTTCATCAGCCATTAACTTCTGCTCTGATCAATAGAAAAAAGTACGCAGACATCTATTTAAAGAAAGTGCTGTTTGCCTAGCATAAGATTAATTGCACAAGGCAAACCGACAGGAACACACCACAACAATACTGAGTCTCTAAATTTCATTATTTGTGTGATTCATTTGCCTAACTGGGACATCCTCGTGAAAAAGTATCATGCTTTTACTACGACACTGTATCAGTTCCTGTTGTAAATGTGCTGAGGCCAAACGCAGTAGTTATCGGAGCAGTCAAACACGGCAAACATGACTGTTGTGCCAGTGAAATGTTCTGAAACATCTTGTTATTTCCTATAATTGAGACACTATTATAGCTTTTGTTAATGTTTTTGAATCAGTTTTTATATTTATATTTTCATTTTTATTTTAAAGTTTTAGTAAATGTGTTGTATCTTTGAGTTTTGCCTTGGAACAAGCTGACATAAGACATTTGTATATATTTTACTTGATTTCAGTTTATGTTTATTGTCATTCAAGTTATCATCATTATTATAATTATTTTTTATTTTATTATTAAAATGTTTTAGTTTTTTTTAGTTAGTTGTAATGTCTTGAGATTGACTATATATATATATTTTTTGTTTTAATTATATTTAAATTAGATAAATGTATTAGGGTATTAGGGATACACTAAGTATTAGGGATGTCAATTTAACACAATTATTCAGACAGACAAATAAAAAAAGTATTAATTAATAAATAAATACATAAAAAAAATTAAATTAAAAATAAATAAATCCTCTTCATTTGAGGGCTTTTCACAACAAATATTGATTTACATAATGATTAATTTGATTTATTGATCATATTATCAGTGTTATTTAGTCAATTTGAATCAGTTGACTGCCAGATATATCTAAGCCCTAACAAAACCCATACCTCAAATCTAATCGTATCCATTCACAGCTCACCAAACCTAGATCAATGCACAGTCATAATAACTTTCCACAAATGACAACAATAGCAATACAATCTGGCCATAGTCTCATAAACGCTGCAGGCATTCAGTAGCTTTGTGTGAGAAACAGAACTAAATATAAGAGCATTTTAAGATGTTGTTATATGCTCTCTAATCCACTCATTTAGATGGAAAAATCAGCTCTTAATTGATTTTGATATATTTCTGAACATTTGCGTTCAGTGGCCTCCATCGGTTCCCACTGTTCCTCCAGCTTCCACCTCCAGCCTCTGAAGATCACGGCTCAATATGCCATGTGTCATTTGCCTTATTAAGGGCTTAGCCACTAATTGCATTAGGCACATTAGCATGTAAGCATTTGAGGCTTCTCAGTCACCCTAAAATGGGATTTTCCAGTCAGCAAAGAGCACATGAGCCTCATACTTAACCGTTTGGGCCAAAAAGCCATTTCATTTTGCAGCACACTGAAAGTGGACATTTAGAGTGCTGTTAACAGCTAGAAACTCTAATTAATTCCTGATAAAAATGGTCCTGCATGGGCCATAGCTGGGGTTTAACCCTCCCCACTTAATATAAAGTGGGACCCAGAAATGTATTTAGAGGCACGTATTTCGAATGAGCCTGAGTAAGGAGGCGTTTTGCCCCATTCTACCCTACTGTACATTTTACAAAAGACAAAAAAGGTAGAAACTGGAAAAACATCTAAAACAAAATATGGTAACAGTATTGCACTTTAGGGATGCACCGAATGTTCAGCGACCAAAATTCTATAATTATATTAGAATAAGTGAAAAGTTTGAATAAATTGTATGGTTCAAAGTCCAAAGCGCGAGGAAACTCTCAGCTGAAACAGTGTTACTCGTCAGTTTCTCAGTGACATGTTTATGATTTTTTCAAGGCATGGATGTAACAATGTGTGACAAACATCTTCCCAAATTCATAATGAGAATCATTTATAAATCTACTCTGCACTGAGGTCTTCCTGCGGGTTTCCGCCAAAATAAAAGCTGAGAAAAAGAAAGAACTCCATCAACATTCATAAATGTTAGTATTTTACTGTTGTTCTGTAAAATTAAATAAAAAGTAAGACAATAATAATGATAATAATAATTACAACAGCTCTGTTACTACATTTATGATAACATCACACATAGTGTTCAAATCGGGATCTGTAATTATTTCTAATGTTTTAAAAGAAGTATCTTATGCTCAGCAAGGCTGTATTTATTTGTACAGTAAAAAAAAAAAAAAAATGCATGCCTGATTCAAGACGGGGTCTCAAAAATGGACCAAAAATATTATTTTACTAACTTAATACATTTTCAGTTAAATTGTGCTTTGTTGGTATAATTTCTTTTAATTCTTGTTTTGTAATTTCTTTTTTTCTTTTCTTTGAAAAGCAAGACAAAACAGTAAAAAGCAAATTTTGGCTATTTCATTTACGCAATGGTGAAAAAAAAACAACTGGCAAAATACATTTGTTGGGTTTTCAGCCTTCGGCGCTCGCTCCAGTGTTTCGTCTTGTTCGGTTTCAACTTCGGCCAAGAATTTTCATTTCGGTGCATCCCTATTGCACTTAATTTTTATTTTTTTGAGTGCTTTTTAAGGCTTGTTTATTTGTTAATGGATGCTTCCTAAATAAATAATTTTAAATGACCTAAATTAGTTAGTATATGACACATGACGAACATAATAGTAACATAAAAAATTAATTTTCTGAATATATACCATGCAATGTGAGTGAACTTAGTATATGACGCATGACAGACTTAATATTAGCATGTTTTCAAGTTAACTTACAAATGAGTTAAGTACAAATGACTGATTTGTATGGATATACATGACTTTTTAAAATGTAAATTAACCATATGTAAAGTTAAGTTTAAAATAGCCTAGTTGATTTTAATTACAAAAAAAAGGGGGGGGGGGGGGGGGGGTTATATAAAGAAACCCCTGGCATATTTCCTGCTAAACTACTAGTTCTTTCATATTAGATCAAAATGATTTAAAACGACCTTATATGTTTTTCATCATGATACTGTGATTTGTTTTTTGTTTTTAAGTTGTGAGTTTCGTATTTATTCTATTCCTGCATGATGTGTATTTTACTCAACACGTTCTCTGAACATCCAGAAGCGGCCTCATCCATGAAGGAGTCTGGGAGCGTCGTCTCTGACATAAGTGCTCATTGTTCCCACAGGGGCACCACTTCGATCTGAAACACACTGTGAAAGTTGCTAATTGGCAGTTGTTTTCTTAGCCTGCCATGACTAGTTAGTGTGAATCAGTAAACATGTGGCATTGGTAAACTCCTGTGTTTCTGTGCCATCTGCAGTCCTTCAGACAGCACACAGAGTTGCCTCATGAAATCAAACCCAGTGACTGAATTCTCCTCGGTCGCGAGGTTAAGCTTTTGATCTAAGCAAACAGATTCTTTAAAGGCAGACGCAAAAAAAAGGTCAGATAGGACTAAATGAATGCGTGTTTGCATTCACTCTTACCTTATTTTTGTCGAACGCAAGTCTTTGATGTTCTGTCTGTTCTCAAGCACTCTTCGAGCTGTAAACCGAGAGAGATCCAGACTCCTGGATTCACACGTGTGCTCGGATCCAGATCCTCTCCTTCTGAAGGCTGCTACAGCATTCACATTAATCATGTTGCCTCTTAAGATACTTTGTTTTAGTTCAGTTTGAAAGTACACGGCTCACTGGAATGAGTTGTTCTGATTGATCAGTCTCTGAATTCACTGCTTTTGTATAATGATGCTACACCAGTGCTTCTCAACATTTGTTTTTGACTCCCATTGACCAGTATTTAAAGGCCTTAGTTCTAGTTTGTTTCCAAAACATATTTGAATCTATGGGAATCCTAGTAAAATAAGTGATTAAAATAATTGCACTTCAGAATTCCAGAAATGTTAACATCTGAATGTTTAGTTTTTTTTTCATTTTGTGATAAAGATTAAAAAGAAGGATTACTAAAGATAAGCAACCAAATAAACAAACACATGCTCATAATTTCTAACCTACCCCCAGACCCCGCAAAAAAATAAATGTGCAAAAATGAAAAAAAAATAAATAAAAATGAGCTTGCAATAACTAGACAGCTATATCTTCTTTGTAAAAATACCCATGGTATTTGATTTTTCATTTTATTTTTCCAAAAGTGTAGAATTGATTTTTTCTTCATATTCTTCTTCTTTTTCTTCTTCATCCTCCTCCTCTTCTTTGTCTGTCTTTGTCTTCGTCTTCTTTTTAATTGAAATAAAACCAAATATTGCGATATGGATTAGTGTAATTATCAAATCACAAAGGCTGTGTTTTAATTCAGTAAATATACTGTATGCACAGTGTGTGTTTCAGAGTGAAGTGTGGCACCGTGTTCATTTACACGTGAGCAGCTCATGATACTCGAGCAACTCCATCTGCGTCTGAAGTTTAGTTGCTTTACTGTGCATTTGGGAACACTACATGCACATATCATCTTCACATACAATGAGAAGCTCTTATCACCAGAAGAGAAACCTTAAGAGCTTTCAGCAGTTCTCCATCAAAATAAAGTTTAAACGTTTAACGTTGAAAGTAAATAACTTATATACAGTATTAGTGTGTGTATATATACTAAAAGTACAATTTTAATTTGCAGTTACAAAAGAGTTACATTTATTATTATACATTTATTATTTAATTACTATTATTTTTATTTAGTAATAATAATAATAATAATTAAAACTTTGGCTAAATTGTGCATCCCTGCAAACAAGGAAACCACATTTTAAATCAATTGCAATTAGATTTCTCCCCCAAATTGTATGTCATCCCTTGAAAGTTTGCTGAGGCCCCCTAGTGGGCCCCAGACCCCTGTTTGAAAACCACTGAGCTACACTGTATAATAACTGACTGTTGTCCCAGTTATGCTTTGTCACGTCAGGGTTTATTTATTTATTTGCATTAATGGCCGGCTGGCTGATCATTCCTTGCATAAACCTTGTTTATAATACACTCTTAAAAATAAAGGTGCTTAAAAGGATCTTCACAGCGATGCCATAGAAGAACCATTCAGTCAAAGTTCTTTAAAGAACCATCTCTTTCTTACCTTTTTATAATCTGAAGAACCTTCTTTCTCCTCAAATAACCTTTTGTGAAACAGAAAGGTTCTTCAGGTGTTAAAGCTTCTTTATGGAACCATTTAGACAAAAAGGTTATTCTACGGCATCGTGAAGCACCTTTATTTTTAAGAGTGTAGGCCACAAAAAAAAAAAAAAAAAGAATGAGCCATGTATATATTTTAGGCCTTGAGCGTCTTCGATCTCAAACAGAGTATTGGGTTGAACATTCTTCTGTTTATACATTTAACAAAGCGATGAGAGCAAAAGCTGTATTTTTGTCTTGGTAAGGACGGATCCTTGCACTGCAGTATTGCTGGTTACTGCTTCAAGACGAGCAGAAAAAAAGCCACCCGCGTGAAAACGGCCGTGATGGACTCTCATACGGACCCATCCGACAGGACTGACATGCGGCCCTGTTGGGCTCTGGCTCACGTTTCGCCTTGTGCACGCTCACAGAGGACGATTCCAGATGAGTCCCCTCCCTGCCTCTGTCAGAGCCGGTGATAAATGAGGAGCGGGACTGGCCTCTCTGTTTATTTAGACCTCTTGTTTCTGACATAGTCCTTCTCAAATCCAGCGCTGAAGTGTCTGCTATTAAAACATAACCCGACCTGACAACAAGCAGTCCTCTGAGCATTGCCCCCCTCGCAACCGGACTGGAAGGGGAACCGCGGCAGCCGACTGTAGCAGACTTTCCAGTACATTAGGAGTCCATGAAAGATCCGACCAGGGCTTCGGCCGCATCCAGACATATGGGAAAGCACTAGACTCCACTCTCGCAAGATCCCGCAGTATTTTTCTAAGGGATTCTGTTCCTAAGAGAGACGAATGAGAGCCGGAGGGCCCGGGACATCGCAGCTGCCTGGGCCTTTGGGCATGCGTGTCCTTATAAATAATTGTTTCCTGTATGTCAAATCCACTTTTTGCTCGACTGCCGAACACAGGAGAGGCCTGGCCATGGTTTCGGCTTGTAAAACGTCTCAATGTTCCAGTCCTGCGAGGGAGGCGGGAGGTTTGAGCGCCGCCAGTTGTTGAGCTCAAGTCAAGCCGGTCCACTTACAGTCAAACCAACATTTACTCAGACACCTTCAACAATTCTCACATTATCACAGTTTATTCGCTATAGTTTCGAAAATGGTAAAACATGACAAGAACTCAAGAGTTAAACTGTGTCAGAATAAATTTATCTTGATAATGTCAGATAACGTTGATGCTTCATTTTGTTCAGTCTGTGGTGTAAAAAGTTCATGTTAGCAATTAAAGAAAAAGGTTACACTTTATTTTGATAGTCCACTTTAGACATTCTACTAACTATAAGTAGCTACATGTCAACTAACTCTCATTCATTCACAACTACATGTCTACTAACTCTCAGAGTAGACGGTTAGGTTAGGTTTAGTAGAATAAGTTGACATATACTTGTAAAGTTCCTCATAGTCAGTATGTTGTATGTTGTGGACGCATCAAAATAAAGTGTTAGCAGATATTAAGCAGACAGTTTACTAATCCTCTACTAACTGCTAGTTGACATGTAGTTGAAAAGTTACTAACTGTTAGTAGAATGTCTAAAGTGGACTGTCAAAATAAAGTGTTACCAAGAAAAAAACACCTTAAGCAAAACATGGTCAGGTCAAAGTGTCTGAATAATTTTTGACCCCAAATCTTTATCAATTTTACTGGTAGTTCACTGTATGAAGAATTTTTCAGTATATAATGTCACAGTTTACTTTATTTTGCTATCCTCACTTACATAAATGAACTATAGTGTCCTGCACCCACTAGTAAAAATATATATCAAAAAAGATATCCGTTAATTTTGGTTTGACTGTATGTCGAGGCGTTCCGGCTTGGACCGTTTGCAGGCGTCTCACATGCTTGAGACCGCAGATCTAGGACTCGGGGTGCAATGGTGAGAAAATCTCGAATCGCCAGGGGGCCTGTGAAACGTGAGCCAGCTCTTACTTAGCGTTATGTTTTTACAAATGTTAAGAGCAGACAAGCAATGACGCAGGCCATCAAACCTTAATACCTCATCAGAAGAGAGGAAGTCGGAAAGTACCGCGGGGGAGCGATTTGGCAGCGCGATCCTCGCTCGGAGGACATGTGGTGACAACTGCTTCTCTCGCGCAAAACAAACAAGCTTCGTGGGACCATTAATATGCACGTTCACAGACACCGTAATTGAAAGTCGGCTTCATGTGTGAGCAGAGGGGAGATAATTGTGTGTTTTGTCAAATGTGTTGGGATGGAATTGGAAGTGGACTGTGTGTTTTTGTTTGTGGACCTCAGGCGTGTTATTCGGCTGCGGTGTCCTGAATTCAGATCCGCCGGTCTCAAGTGGGCACATCTGAAAACCAAGGGGGTTTGGCAGGGAGATGGCAGCCTGCACTTATATGAGGCCCCCAAATTTAATGAGCATGAATAATGAATAATGCACTCGACATGCTGATCTCTGAATGAGATGCCAGTTTATTAGGCCAAAGCCTTCCTGCTCTGCTCTTCCTCTCAATATCTGGGCTCTTTATTTTGACTTACCAGGAAAATAGCTTTGCAGAATGCATTAAGTATACTCAGCATAGCATATGCAACTGTATGCATGGAATTCCTACATTGCATACGGTGTCTGTTAAAGTTCCGTGAGAGTCCACAGCAGTCCACCTAAAAGCCTCTCAAACTACTGCTTGCTTGTATTTGCTACATAGTGATTAGTACATATGCATGGTATTTATTTACAGAGATGAACTCATTTACATGAAAAAAATCCCCCGTGCAGTCAGCACTGCTATACAGGAATGCTGCATTTACGTTTATGCATTTGGCAGCTGCTTTTATCTGAAGCGACTTTCAAGCTATGCATTTGATCAGTTCATGCATTCACTGGAAGGCAAACCAATGACCTTGGCATTGCTAGAGCCATGTTCTACTATTTGCGCTACAGGGATGGTTTATAATGCCGCATACCACAATGCAATGCACTTGGCTTCTCTTTCTTGACTCAAATATTGAATCAAACATTTATAATGTTAGAAAATATTTCTAATTAAATGCTGTCCTTTTGAACTTTCTGTTCATCAAAGAATCCTGAAAAAGAAAGTGACTCACAGTTTCCACAAAAATATTGTGCAGCACAACTGTTTTCAGCATTGATAATAATCAGAAATGTTTCTTGAGCAGCAGATCAGCATATTATACTGATTTCTGAAGATCATGTGACTCTGAAGACTGGAGGAATGATGCTGAAAATACAGCTTTGATCACAGAAATAAATTACATTTTACTGTATATTCACATAGAAAACAGTTATTCTAAATTGTAATAATATTTCACTTTTTTTTTTTTTTTTACTGTATGTGTAATTAAACAAATGCAGCCTTGGTGAGCAGAAGATACTTTTTTCAAAAACATTTAAAAAATATTACCAACCCAAAACCAACATTTGAACAGTAGTGTATATATTTTCTTTCAAAGGTCTGAACATTTACCACACACACACACACACACACACACACACACACACACACAGAACCAAACATACATTCAGAGTTGTTGGCTGATGAAAGGCAGGCTGTGTGTGAGCGTTTGCTAGTGTTTCCTGACTGAATTATTGATGCAACTAATCAATACGTCTCCAGTCCTTAATACACCGATCGATTCCTCCATTATCTCCATCTTTATAAACTGTTTTGAATGTTAAGAAACAGAAGGCTAAATGGTGCATCTGCAAATATGTCTTTCTAAAGTCCCACAAAAGGGGTTGTTTAATTACTGATTCAACTACTGTATTTTGCGCTCATGTCTTTATTTTTGGAGCGATCTCCGGTGCATAGCTTTCGAATGGATCACAGATCCAGTCTGTTCAGATCGCGGATGCTTTTGTTTCGATTCTCAGGTTTTTAGAAAGGGTTTTCTCTTTAGCTGGACGTGCCAGATGCTTCCCATCGCTCTGTCTGCTGACGAGCTCTACCTGTCCCTTTCTCGGTTCAGATGAGAACACCTCCCGTGAATCGTCTCCTCAGCCTGTTATCTGTAAAGAGGGCTGATCTCTTGGCACAAATCGCGGAGTGAGCTGTCGGAGACGTGGCAGGGTTAAGGAGCGAGCGCCGCGTCGAGTCTCAAGATGAGAAATCGAGTGGGTGTGTGTGTTGAGTCGGGGGAAAAAGTGAAATATCAGATAGGGAGCATGTCAGAAATACCCAGCCTTACCTGTAAACGGAAATGAGAAATTTAGTACAGACTGTGTGGAAATTCAATGCAACTGTCTAGGTGTTTTCAGCATGTTCTCATGCAGTTGCTAAGGTGTTCTGGTTGGTTGCTAGGTGTTTTCTTCCTGTTACATGTGAAAAAGAAATCTAGATGTGGCCTGGGTTCATCCTTCCATGTGTCCGTGGGATTTTTTCACCTGTTTTATCACCCAGCAGATGAAAATCCTGCTTGAAGTAACAGGTTTCCTACAGTAGATGCTGAGAATGCTGCAAATCCACTGTAACATTTCATGTTCTGTCATTTGACCGGGAGGATTGATGGACTGATTGATTAACTAATTGATTGTGTTTGTTTATTTCCATGTCATGGCATACACTGACCAAAAAAAAGGTTTTGAAACTATTTTCACTCAGAAAATTCTAGCAAATAAAAATGTCACATTTAATTACAAAGAGTAGCACATTGAACTAAATATAAAAGACTGAAATAGTACTGATAAACCAGAAATTAAATACTGATTGACTGATTAAGTGATTGTTATTTGATTGTACATTTAAAAAAAAATGAATTTAGATACACATAATGATAAACAAACCTCAAGTAACACATTCAATTGTTCTTGTAAAACATTCTCCAATACTCTTTGATTTATTTTCATCTTTGACAATTGATAAACCAACTAATTGATTGCATTTTATTTTATTGACATAATAAATAAATACATACATAAATGCAGGTAGAAATAATCTCCATTTAGAAATTGCTAGTAAATTTCACAAGTAATTGGCAAAAAAAATGCAAATAACGCATTGAATTAAATATGAAATTATATTTTCTCTGAAAGCGTACTCCGATAATCTTTGATTGATTAGCTGCTTTGACAACTGATTAACCAGAATTTGAGAACTGATTGATTGATTGATTAATTGATTAACTGATTGATTGTGTTTGAGTTTATTTCCATAAAAAAGGTATAGAGACCATTTTTATTTAGAAATTTCACAAATGCGTACAAAGCAACTGCAAGTAACACATTGAATTGAACATGAAAAACTAACATATTATTGTCTTTTAATGCTACAAAAATATCTGTTTTTCAGAAATGTGAGAAACCATAAGTCGGGAAATCTGATTCTTGTATTCATCCTGGTTTGCAAACTCTCTCCTGATATTTAAAAGTCGAACAAATATTAACGGCTTCAGCGCTACTTATAATGACCGTGCTCTGCGTTTCTCTTCTTAAAGATGAAATGCAAAGACAAACACACCTGTTGTTCCATCGGTGTGGTAAATCTGTGCTGGAGTCTGTGTGATGGCACCTCTACAAACACCAGCGGCAGGCAA
The DNA here is from genome assembly GCF_001515645.1 of Sinocyclocheilus grahami. NCBI lineage: Eukaryota > Metazoa > Chordata > Actinopteri > Cypriniformes > Cyprinidae > Sinocyclocheilus > Sinocyclocheilus grahami. Next base: position 370,389 of record NW_015505683.1, read on the forward strand.
ACATTCCCAGCAAGACAAAGCAGTATAGCGCAGCGCCTGCAACACTGCCGTATAGCTTTTCAGTTGTGATCCCTGTCAAACAACTGTATCCTTGCATGAAGGCAAAAGAATGTGTGAGGCTCTCAGAAGAAGCCCTGCGAGAGCCATATAGCGTTATATACGCTCGCCCTGTCAGCCCACTTAAGCGGCCTCGCTCCTAACTTCCTTTAAAGAGGCGATGCAGAATTTGTTTGCCTGGGCGTTTTTCGCCGGTCAGAGTCGGAGCTGTCAGGTAACTCATGAAAAAGTCATCGGGCTCGCTCCTCGCATCTTTCACTGTCAGTCGGCATCACGTCAAGGGATCGAGAGAGGCGCAGGTATGCAGACGCTCCCCGTCTCTGACCATATGTTTCGCCAATTTCTGACAGCAAAAATGGCATTTACATGGCTGCCGTGTGCTGTTTACAGAGGTTTAAACTCCTGCGTCCTGTGTCGCGTGCTTTTAGCTCCATAGATAATACATGAGCTTGTTGGTTTTTAAGGGACGCCGCCATATGCATGAGAGCATTAAATGAAGAGCTAAACTGACAGCTCCATCTGCCAAATACACTCTTCGTCAAGAAGCGGCTCCTCCTCCCGCCTCTTAGTCTCTCTAGAGGACACCGCGCTGTCGTCAGTGCTAATACTAAATATTAATAATTTGTTGACCTCAAAGTGTTTGGGAAGTCGCCGAGGGCCGGCTGAACGCCAGGCGCTCTGAATGGCATATGCAGATGTCAGGTGAGCGCTGATTTCCCACTCTCCGCTCTCTTTGTTTCTGTTTAGCCGCCTCTCGCAAAACAGACAAGTTGCAGCAGAATTCGTCATGAATATTGCATCGCGGGTGCACGTCAACACAAACACACACACACACACACATGCATGCATTCGCACGCATGCGCGACTGTCCCGAAGGGTGGCAACAAAACAAGCCCAGCACTTCTGTCAGGCTTTTGTGTAAAATGAGCATTACATGCCTCTCATCAGACTCAGAGGAATCCTAAAGACGCGTACGCTCACCTCTGTGCAATCCGCTCGTGTTGTAAATAAATTGCATAATATTTTCTGGATGTCGTCGTGATTTAGCAAGAGCGTTTCAAACTTTAATGGCTGCCGTATCTCTGGTCATGTTTGGATCCTGCTGTAACACAACACTGCTGCTCACAATCACATGCTCTGACTCCCAGTGCATTAAAAGCACACAAACCACAACAGGATGGCACTGAATTTTTAGGAGTAGAAACCGGTTTAATTTTCCATATAAATTTGGCTTTTTTTATGTCTAAAGAACTAAATAGTGTATTGAATGAATCATAGTCTTTAAAGACTAAAATTAAAAAAATTAAAAAGTAATACATAAATATGTAAGAAAATGGACAATGAAATAAAGTTTAAATCGTTTTTAGTTAACTAAAACATAAAGTAAAATTAAAACCATGAAAGAAAGACAGAAAGAAAGAAAGACAGAAAGACAGAAAGAAAAAAAGAAAAGACTGTTACCTGAAATAAGAATAGAAGTAAAACTATTATAAAATGTAAAAAAAAAATCAACAAGCTGCCAAGGCAACATTTCCCATTTTAATTTAGTTTAAGTTGACGTACTAAAATATTTGAGAAAAAATAAAAGTGTATCAGTGAAACTAAGAAAACAATGTTGCATACACATGATTCCAAATCAAGGCAATTCAACTAAATAAGCCAGAACAGAAAACTACATCATGTTGTTTAACTCCACTGTAAAATTATTTAAAATATATAATAAAATTATAGTATGTAGTATATTAAATTCTAAATTCTATGTAAACATATTTCATATTTGATAATCAATATCTAATGTGGAAATGCTCTTTAGACTTGGATTTAGAAAATTAAAATTCCAGTTCTGCATTTGCTCAGTTAAACACTGTTCACTCTCTCTCTTAATGTGTCGAACCCTTTATTTAATGACGGCGTCTGTCCTGAAGCCTGACTGCTGTGTCTGAGAGGGTGAAGTGTATTTACGGCGTGTCTCGGGGATCTACGGGTTTCCACACAGCTTTATTGGATCTACACTGATGGAGGATGGCTGGGAAGTGGCTTGATGAGTGTCAGGACGTCAGCGAGACTGATTTACTGCTCTTCACTGCTGCGTCTTCTTTCAGTGCTGCGTGTTCGCTGAGAATAGAGTGGCTGGTGCTGGGTTTCTCTGAGAGAGACAGCATTAGAGAAGTGAAGCATCAGCTCGTGTCGGGGAGAACTGACTCACTTTTTGGACGGTAAATGAACCAGTCAGAAATAAAAAAATATTTGCCAGTTCAGTTCGTCCCAGCAAAGCAAACAGTGCTAAATACTGCAACAGAACAAACTATACAGCTTCTTTGTTTTTAACTCAGTGTTTGTCTAGTTTTATTTTGTTTAATTAAAGAGTTATTTCACCCCAAAATGAAAATTGTCATCATTTACACCCCCTCGTGTTGTTCAAAACCCTAAAGAGTCATGTTTGGAACAGAAATTTAGATATTTTTAATCAAATCTGAGAGATTTCCATCTCTACATTAAAAGTCTATTCACCCAAAACTCTGATGCTTTAGAAAGTTCATAATAAAATACAAATATATATATATCTGTATGAATCAAGCTGTGGGATCCAAGATCGCTTTATACGATGCACAGATTCAATTTAAGCTTTTATTCACATTAAAAAAAAACATTGCTAAGCGAACATAAACAAAAGTTCAACCATTCTTACCTGATGTGCGAGAATGAACCTCATTGGTTCTTGCAGAAGTTCAAACGTGAAAGATTGAACCTCATTGGCTGAGACTGATCATCAACGTTTATCAGTGAATTAAAGCCTACATTTAACCTGTTCATCATATAAACCAATAGTGTCCCCTCAGAAGACTTGCATTAAACCAGTCCATTCATATGAATGAACTAAAGATCAACACATTTCTGATGGATTTGGAGGGTGAGTAAATCATGAGATTGTAATCTCTACATTAAAAGTCTATTCACCCAAAACTCTGATGCTTTAGAAAGTTCATAATAAAATACAAATATATATATATATATATCTGTATGAATCAAGCTGTGGGATCCAAGATCGCTTTATACGATGCACAGATTCAATTTAAGCTTTTATTCACATTAAAAAAAAAACATTGCTAAGCGAACATAAACAAAAGTTCAACCATTCTTACCTGATGTGCGAGAATGAACCTCATTGGTTCTTGCAGAAGTTCAAACGTGAAAGATTGAACCTCATTGGCTGAGACTGATCATCAACGTTTATCAGTGAATTAAAGCCTACATTTAACCTGTTCATCATATAAACCAATAGTGTCCCCTCAGAAGACTTGCATTAAACCAGTCCATTCATATGAATGAACTAAAGATCAACACATTTCTGATGGATTTGGAGGGTGAGTAAATCATGAGATTGTATGTATATACTGTATGTATGTATGTTTTTATTTATTTATAATAACAATATACCTATATACTTATAACTAACATATATAAATAATAATACTACTTCATGTAACATCTTGTGATATAAATTCAATATAGTCAGCTACCTTAAAAAAAAGAGCTGTTTGACTGCATTACTTCGCTTAGCTAATTAAAATGTACCTGGCAGCTAATTTTAAACTTTAACTTGCCAAGTTACGAGATCAGCAAGCATGAAATGCAGGCGACCCCCTGTATTAGCGAACAGATGATGTTTATGTTCTAAATTTAAGAGCTTGTATAAGCAGCCATTTACACCTATAGCGAAACATCTCCATCAGGCACGAAAAACGACACCCGGCCTTGCAGCAGATTGCGTAATGTGGGACTAATCCTTTCCTTGAGCTTTCGTTACTTCACTACTTTGAGTACGCAGGATTCTCTGGGCTAATCAGTTTTTAATTGCTAAGCGGGGAGACTGGAGCAGGCAGGCCCAAACGGATGGATGGATGGGAGGAAAGTGAGCAGGAATATGGCGCGTGTCGCCGCAGAACCTAGAACAGCTCAATTATCCCGCTGCCAGTCTCCCAGCCAACGTTTTGTGCTCCGCCATTGATCGGAGCGACTTTGAGCAAGCCAGCGATGCATTTGTGGGCATGCTGCCGAAACCAGCTCAAAGGGGGCGGGTGTCAGCTTTTAATTGTAACTGTCTTGCAGAATGGTGTTGTTTTAATATCCTGTATAGATTTTTATGTAATACACTTACTTGCAGGCAGCCCCGAGCAAGAATCAATTCGGCACAGGAATCTCCTTTTGTTAAAAGCCAATCTTGTTTTAATGATGCATGAAGAAATATTCAAGCATTGACATTTTCCTGTCAGGTTCCTTTAGAAAAATCAATTAAGATGATTCTGCTTTGACCCAGTTATCCAGTTAATGCTTATTAGGAATGTAATATGATTTACTGTCAGCATAATATGTATTTTTTTGGATCTCATCTCATTAGCTTGTGCATGTTTCAAAGAGCAGCGTTGCATCAGATCCTGTTTACAAGCGTCTGTGTGTGTAAGATGGAGACGGTGGAGCGTTTGTGTTGAATGGAGGTTTGAGATAGGTTACACACACGACCCCGGGGCATCACCGTCATCTCTGTCTGTCTTTCTTTCTTTCTTTCTTTCTTTGTATTGAAGAGTTCTTCAATGTTGACTTATGTCATCAGAGGAAATTATAGATTTCCTGGAAGGGATGTTATGAGAGAGACTTCACGTTAGATGTCATCCACCGATAAGATTCCCGATTGCCAACGAAGCAGAAACAGGCTCTGAGGAAACTGTAGATGCAGTCGCTGAAATTCTCTGACACGAAGAAGAGCAAAAGAAGAGAGGGCAAAAAATGACAAAATTAGTCATCCCAAAGCATCACTCAAACAAAGTCCTTTGTCCCAGGGGCTTGAGGATCACTGCTGTCTTAATAATGGGAAATGTTAAACCTGTTTTACGCTGTTTAATGCCTTTTCTTTCTTAAGTCCTATGACAGTCTTTGTTTTACTCCCAATTATCTCGTCTGAATGTGAACAGTCAGCTAAGATGATATAAAGCTCTCTCTCTCTTTCTCTCTGTCTCCAGCTCTCTTTCTGCTGGCACAGGCTGAACCCATAGACGTTCACTGGTATTTGATGCTGACAGTATTGTCCTTACAGATTGGGTGACTCAGACAGCCAGAACGGAAAATATTGTGGAAACGGGAGACATCAAATCTGAGATCTCAGTTTTCCTCAAGTACACTTCCTTCTCCTAACACATGCACATGCATTTGCTAAATTCTACCAAAATACCATCACATCTCGGCGTTTTCATCCAAAATCAGCGTAAAGCGTTTTTAACTTTGATCGGTGGAGGTGTTTGTGAAACCGATCTCCTCTCTTTGACACACAATCCAAGCTTTGCGTCATCTGCACAAAAGGAAACAGTGTCTCCAGCAAGGCAGAAGTCTGTCATTTGTGCTCGCTTTGAAATCACTGAAAGAAAGCCACTCCACCCGAGGGTCAGGACGTCCACCGAAAGAAGGATGCTCCACCTGGGGGGCAATATGCCCAGAGATTCTCCAGATCGCCTTTCAGGAAGGTCAGAGGTCAAATGCTATGGAACCTGACACCACTTTAGCCCTCTGAAATGTTGAGTAACATATTGAGTGAGATGATAGCTCATCTGGGAGCCATAGAGGTCAACTTTAATAAGAGGAATATTATTTAAGAAATGTGACTACTGTCTAGTATGCAAACCTGGTGAATTGCCTACATTCTTTAAAATAAAGCGTTTAAAAAAAAGGTTCAATTCATGAATTCCATTTTAGAACCTTTACATTTTTAAAATAACTCTTTTCTCTCTTTTTTTACATTCTCCAATCATTTAAATAAACTTGAGGTTGCATGGATATTTAACGGAACCATCAATGGCAATAAATAACCTTTATTTTTAAGAGAGAGTATTTTTAAGAATCTTAACGCAAAGCCTCATCCAAAAGGAAAGATCCAAATTCTTGCTAGTGTGCATCCTTTGCAGAGTGGGTATCGCAAAAAACTAAGAGGGGGAATACATAAATAATAAAGAATAAATAAATCCAAAGAGGGCTAGAGAAGTGTTGATAATACATTTGTAATCAAAGCCACTGGTTAAAAAACTGCTACTTAAAAAGGTACTGTACTATCAAATAATAGAGCATGACATTGTAAATGTAGCAACATGCTAGCATCAAACTATTGATATTTTTATTGTCATGTTTGCACAATGGAATTACAGTCTATGTGAAGTTTGAGGCTCGATTTTGGTGTAGAAAGGCAGTAGAATGCAAAGCTAGTGTAAATACTACAGGGAAAGGATATGCAAAAACCAGAGTCGCTGTGTTTCAAAATAAAATATTAAAGTCTAGGCATTGATTCGGTGCGTTTATGCTGACCCTTGCAAAGATGTGTGAAATCCAAAATATATGAATGAGATTCTGATATATTAATGAGGCGTAAACAGACAAACACGGAGAAGGGAAGAACTGCATTTAGTTAAAATAGCATCTACGGCCACACAGATAAACTGGACAGTTGTCTCTGTCTCTGTCTATCTGTCTAGCTACCTAAACAGCAGCTATTCTAGATAGTGAATCTCGGAGGGCTCATCGTGTGACCAGGGCCCATCTGTTCTACAGCAGGAGTTAGGCAGCTAAGCTGCGTAACTTTGATCCCAATGTAGATTTCTCCAAACCCACCAGGATTCGCCCTCCTCTCCAGCTATTGTATAGCTGCGCCTGAGTACAAATGCTAGCTTCATTATAAATGTGGGCGGTAAAGCTTGTATTACCTTAAGTGCATGTGAATGCATCATATTGATCTTCGGTAGCTTAAAAGCACAAGCATTGCGATATTGTCATGAGAAAGCGGATAAAAAGGTAGGTCACGAATGTGATGCTTTTTAATAAATGTATATGAATTTTTAAGTAAAAAAGATTAAACCCCCTGGACCCCAGTGTAAGTTCTTTGAAATAACAGGTGTGTCTGATGCATTGAAGCAATATATCATATATTCGTGTTAAATAGTCCTTTCCACCACAGGTTTGATTAATACGCCAAATGAGGAAATAAGAAATATATGTTTACTGTACAGTTTACTCATTATTCGAAAGGGATGCGGCGCTCAAGCGTCATCCCACCTGAGTACAAATGCTAGCTTCATTATAAATGTGGGCGGTAAAGCTTGTATTACCTTAAGTGCATGTGAATGCATCATATTGATCTTCGGTAGCTTAAAAGCACAAGCATTGCGATATTGTCATGAGAAAGCGGATAAAAAGGTAGGTCACGAATGTGATGCTTTTTAATAAATGTACAGTGGGTACGGAAAGTATTCAGACCCCCTTAAAGTTTTCACTCTTTGTTATATTGCAGCCATTTGCTAAAATCATTTAAGTAATTTTTTTTCCTCATTAATGTACACACAGCACCCCATGTAAAAAAGATTAAACCCCCTGGACCCCAGTGTAAGTTCTTTGAAATAACAGGTGTGTCTGATGCATTGAAGCAATATATCATATATTCGTGTTAAATAGTCCTTTCCACCACAGGTTTGATTAATACGCCAAATGAGGAAATAAGAAATATATGTTTACTGTACAGTTTACTCATTATTCGAAAGGGATGCGGCGCTCAAGCGTCATCCCCGCTTCTCAACGACATTCGTCTTTGTCAGTCGGCGGCGGTGGGCCGAGGGGGACTGACAGGCAAGAATTAATTCTCTAACACATAATTATGGAGCAAAATGTTGACTGGCTTGCAGAAAGTGCACGCTGACACTTCTGCAGTTTCTGTGAGACATGGCAGCAACATTAGCATTGGTCATTAGCGGCAGACATTTCCGCGTCTGTGTCGGATACAGGCTCGTGTGCAGACCTATTTGGTTACCTGCATGACAGCCTTGTTCAGGACACAAGAAACAGCTGTCTTGGCCTGTGTGAGTCGAAATAATTAGGCCTGTCATCTTCTGGCTCTGATTTCCCCCTAAGCCCGCTCCACAAAATGCAAATATTTTGCTTTCATTGTCACATTCACCTTGACACGGATATTGCTCAGGTGCCTAACTGGATGAGATGACTTCTAAATTTGCATTGTTCGTTCTAATAAATTTGCTTCCGTCTATAGCCGCTGGCAGGGACCCATCAGATAACCTCTCTCCGAGCGTCATCAATCACAGGCGCCCTGACAGACGGCTTTCGCCTTCATTTGTTACATACGCGAACACGCTTAATTATTTGTACTGTAATTAGTTGGGAAAATGTCAGGAAATGTCAGCTCTCTGTTCGCCGTGGAAGGGCCCCTGCTTGAAAGCTGCGGTGACTGAAGTGTCATTAATGCCAGCGAACAAGATGAGGATCAGCTGGGGAGGAGAGCGGGGCCTTTACGCTGTAATCATGGAGACTTAGAGGGGGAGCGCTGCAAATCAGCCCGCCGAGCATGATGGGCATCTTATTAGCGAGCAGCAGCATTTCTGCTGCATGTCTTGTATTTTTTGTCTTTCTTTTCCTCGCCCTCTTCACTTTTCCTCCCAGCGCTGAGAAATAAAGGCAGCGAGCAGCAAAAATAAAGTCGGGTAAACAATTGCTGCTCTCCACTCAGAGAGCTGCTGTCAAACTGGGCGCATTTTACCGGGCTGCGCGGCCTGTCACAAACAGACATTATGCTAAAAGCCGAGCGGAATGGGGAAGCTCTGTGTCAAAACTGTTCAAGTTTGCCTTTTTAAATAGACTGCATTAAATCCACAGCTACCGTGCTGCGCGGCCTGTCACAAACAGACATGATGCTAAAAGCCGAGCGGAATGGGGAAGCTCTGTGTCAAAACTGTTCAAGTTTGCCTTTTTAAATAGACTGCATTAAATCCGCAGCTCGAATGCGGCTGGAAAAGCAACGAGAAGTCGGAGCGGCATTGGCGAGCAAGCCAGGAGCGTCCTTCGTCGAGGTCACGGCTCTCGGGAAGCTTCGCTCCTCTTCCAGGGCCTCGTTCGGGGCCACCTTAGCCGGAGACGCCACTGATGGTCATCCAAGAGATCCTTAATTAGCCTGCAATCTGGCAACGGTGCGTGTTCCTGGCCTGTTTGAATAGCACGCCAGATGCAAGACCACCTTCAGTGTGTCATTTCATTGTGTAGGCAGCAGGGACGGGGCATCAGCCGGCCGTCCGCCGCTCTCTTCTCTGGCACAACAGCTGAGAAAGAGGACAGCAGAGGTGACCCTGACCAACCTCGACCTTCAGTCGCAGACTAATGGCTTGGCGGGGGACGTTAACCTCTTGCGTGCCGTGCTGCGCTTTGAAAGCTAGCAGCCTATTGTTTCCTGACTTATTATCTCTCGAGTCATCATTGATCTACAGAGAAGGTCTGTCTGTGTTTGTCACTCACGTCGGAATTGTTCTCCCAGTGTTTTGCGCTGGTTTTCATCCGTAGACAGTTTGTCTGAGTGTCAGTGTGTTGTAGTCTTCCACCCGTCTGTTAGGATTTTCAGTTCATTAACAGAGAAGATGTCCATGCTTTTGGCAGCTCGGCGCTGGAGAGCTTTGCTTGGCTGCGTGAAGACGCTCCCGTTATGCTAGAGAAAAATGTATGCTGCAAATAACGTCTTTGCAATGTTTTCATCCATGCATCCCAGATTAAACCCGAGCCTAAACCCAATGACCACAGTTCCCGATCGAGTATCCATGTAAAATTAAATTCATGGAACCGGTTCGGGGCAAACTCAAAAGACATATCATTCAACATTAAGCTAATCTGTGGTTCGATTTGCAGTCTTAAGCTACACAAGCATAAAAGCCTGTGTAAGCATTCTCAAATCTGCCCTGCGAAGCTTATAATAGTCTTATTTTTTGCTGTGTAGTTGTGGCCTGAGTGCAAAGAGTTTTCCAATGATGAGAACTCAGCTTAACGTTATTATTCGTTTTTTGTTTTTTTTTGCAAGGGCTTTATGAAAGCTGAGAGTTGTCGGTTCTCTAAAAAAACAGCAGATCTGCACGACAGCATTAACAGATGGTCCGTTTCCAAGCAAATGCTTCCTTGATTTATAATGCTGAAAAAACTCTTTTTTTTCAGTAGTTATAAATCAATAAAATATTTAAGTTGTCTTTATTAGCAGGTCAAATTCTATCTAAAATTTGAGCATGTGTGGTTGTTTAGAGCATACTAGTATAATCTAGCTAAACATTGATTCATGTACCATTTTATTTTACTACTTCCTTTACATTATTATTAGACAGCTGTGAACATGATTTGCTACTTGCTTTTATTAGTCAGAAGCACTGGGGGAGGGACTTTCTCATTCTAGAGGGTGTTTGATTGGACGAAATGAGCGGGATGATTCATCCGTATTTTCCAGAATAGAGAGAGTGTAAAATTAAAGTGCATACTATATTTATAGTGAGATTATTTCGTCAACTGTTCGGAGTAGAACACCATGTTGTTTTAATGCTTTGGCAATACGAAATATACATTTGTTGTGCCATTAAAGCCATATGAATTAAACCGAGTACACTAGCACATAGCGAACAAACCACAAAACTACATTCTGAATTAAACACGAAGTAATGAACAAAGCCGAGTTTGTGGCTTTGAAGTAACGATAGTGTTTCTGCAACGAGGGCATTCTCATCAGGCCCTTTTCAAGAATCCGCTATCAAACCGGTGCATAAAAGTCTCCCATGTATCTGCGAGAATCCGAGAGGGTTCAAAATCGAATGAAATAAAGGGACATACCCGGGAAACAAAAGACAGAAGACTAATCGATTAGCACATTAAGGCGCTCTCAGAAATACCCGCCGACAAACGGCTGGAAGCTCCACAGGCTCTCAGAACGCCGTGCATCATTATTCATAACAAAATTATCACGCGCATTTCATAGCGAAGATGACTGAAACAGAACGGCACGTGTCGTTTGTGTCGTACGTCTTTATAATTACACCTTAAAGCCATAACTGGATTTCTCTCCCCCCCCACCCTCGTACTACATATTCATGAAAAACAGAGTTGTAATTTGATAAAGGGACGCTTGTGTTGTGGTCCTGGGCGAGGCGTCAGCGCGGTGGAGGGGGTATTAGAGTGGGCATCTGTGTTCTCGCAGCATTAATCTCCTAAAGCAGATTTCTGCCGCTATGATGTGCGGCAAGGAGATAAGTCTTAAACAGTCTAAAGCTAAGCAAACTCGACAACTCTATTATTGCCTTCATAATTGCTTAATTAAACTTTTGTCACTAATCATTATGGGGGCAATAGAGCTGTTATACAGGCCTCTGTTGAGCAAAAAAAAAAATCAATAAACCGGTGGAGTTAATTTCAGTGTGTTTTCCCCCGTTTTCTCTTTTCTCCCTTTAGTATTTTTTTTTTTGGTTTTGTTCTGCAAATGAAATTCATTGCTGGTGGTTAGTGATGTGTGGGGCTGCACTGAGGCTGATATGAGCTGCCATCACCATTTGAATTGAGGGTATTCAGTAGCACATGAATATGAACAAATGGCAAACATAAATCTCCTGCATGAAGTACACCTTCCATCCTTTTATTAAAGAACAATTGACCCATCTAAAATGAATTCTAATGCCAGGAAAGCATTTAGATTTAAATTACACCGTGCTCTCCCGGACCTGAAAGATGACGGCATAAAAAAGATTAATATGCTAATTATTTCCCCCCCTTATTCCTCTTTTCGACATTTGCGGCGGGTTATTGTGGAGCGTGTAAATAAGATGACTGTTTTGTCAACGAATGACTGCGAGGCCCGCGGCCCGTGCCTCAGATCAGCGGAATGCATCTGCCCGGGACATTATCTTTATTATTTTTATTAGTGGCTTTTCAAAAGGCACTTCATAAAAGGGACATTTATATGCGTATAACCTGCAAAGTTACAAAGCTCAAACACTGGCCCAGCTAACCAATCACTGCACGCACTGGCCCAGCTAACCAATCACAGCACGCACTGGCCCAGCTAACCAATCACAGCACGCACTGGCCCAGCTAACCAATCACAGCACGCACTGGCCCAGCTAACCAATCACAGCACGCACTGGCCCAGCTAACCAATCACAGCACGCACTGGCCCAGCTAACCAATCACAGCACGCACTGGCCCAGCTAACCAATCACAGCACGCACTGGCCCAGCTAACCAATCACAGCACGCACTGGCCCAGCTAACCAATCACAGCACGCACTGGCCCAGCTAACCAATCACAGCACGCACTGGCCCAGCTAACCAATCACAGCACGCACTGGCCCAGCTAACCAATCACAGCACGCACTGGCCCAGCTAACCAATCACAGCACGCACTGGCCCAGCTAACCAGTGAATAAAGGCCTCCTATATTAATTTATAGAGTTCTGTTGTGGGGGATCTCACTTGACAAAAACTGAAATGCAATTAAAATTAATTATTTCTATTTTAATTTGATTAGATAAAAAAACAACAACAATTACATTTATAAAGTTGTATTATTCAATTTAATTAGACACATTTTCGATGACAAATATGTAAAATAAAAACAAACAAATAAATAAAAATGGAAAACAGAATCTAGGGAAGAATTAAATGGCTTTCGTGTATGGGTTGCTAAAATAATACGTAGCTATTCTGTGGAGTTTAATTGTGAACAAACAATTTATGTCTACATTCATTTTCAAGGACAAACATCCAAAAAGCCTTTGCTTCCCCATTATGGTAAATTAATATCATGCTAAAAATCGATATCGTACGATATGGGAGAAAACATGGTGATAATATCGTCCCAGCCCTGAGCGGCGGGTCAGAATCCGGCGCGGTCTATTGTTCGGTCAGCGTTATTCCACAGACCGCTTAGCGCTTAGATAAACCCCTTCATCAGGAAGCGATACGATTGCAGGCCCAGGGCAGTTAACCCTTTCAAACAGCCGAGTCTGAACACACCCTCATCATCCTCCCCCTCGCTCCAGCACTCGTGGTGGCACAAAGGAGTTTTGATTGCCCAAATATTAGCCCGCCTGTGCTCGGAGAAGCCTCATTTAGGCCTCTCTTCCTCATCTGCTCCCGCTCTCCCCGGTAATTAGCCCAGTTGTGGCAGTCACCTCATGCAGCTCCAGCCGGAGAGAGACACTTGACACGGCAGACATCAGAGGGATTTGGAGGAGCCTCTCACAGCGGCCCAACGCTTCTTAATTAAGCACTTAGGTATCGGTGCGCTCGCCGCCTTCCAAACGCCGGGCCGAGGGAGGGGGTTCTTCTAAACGCCAGGGGAAGCGCACTATCAAAAGATCTTGTAAATGAAGGCTTGTGTAAATTATTTTTAATGATTCCCTCCTGGCACGTCATTATGTGCGCAGGAGCTTCAGAGACGCCTCATCCTTGGCGAGGTCAGCCGCGCAACCGCTGTAACTAGCTGCAGCCTGTAAACGGCTTATTAATTAGTACTGTGGTTTTACATCGCTGTGAGCTCTGATGTATGGAGATGGAATTGTAATTGTGTGGGATCGGAAACGATAACCCATCTCTGGGCTACTTATGCAAATTGGCATATTAGAAAATCATTACCTATCCAAACACCGTGGCACAATGTGCATTACAATGATGGATTTTTGGAAAATAATTTGGCTGTTTTGAGTGTGCGATTAATTCTGTGTTAGTCGGAGCTCGGCGGAGGATCTGTAATTAATTCGCTCTTGGAGGTTACGATGGTTTTAGGAAACGAGAGATGGACTTGTTGAGCGTAGAGTCCCATTCAGAATGGACAATGAGGCGTGAGCTCGGCTTTTGCTGATGCTGTGAAATAGCCTGCGGTTAAATGATCATGAGTTATGTGAGCACATGCAGCTCTCTGGTCAAACACAGCTGCTTTAGGGTCCGTTTGTGACTAAAAGTTATTCATGCAGCGGTTCAGGGATGCAAGGTGAAATATGGATAAGATGCAGCAAATTCACTTTATTTTTCATTTTTCCTTTCAGATTTGGAGTGTCAGTCTGATGATATGGTTTAATTTCTTCTGTCTGGATTTTGGAAAATAATTTGGCTGTTTTGAGTGTGCGATTAATTCTGTATTAGTCGGAGCTCGGCGGAGGATCTGTAATTAATTCGCTCTTGGAGGTTACGATGGTTTTAGGAAACGAGAGATGGACTTGTTGAGCGTAGAGTCCCATTCAGAATGGACAATGAGGCGTGAGCTCGGCTTCTGCTGATGCTGTGAAATAGCCTGCGGTTAAATGATCATGAGTTATGTGAGCACATGCAGCTCTCTGGTCAAACACAGCTGCTTTAGGGTCCGTTTGTGACTAAAAGTTATTCATGCAGCGGTTCAGGGATGCAAGGTGAAATATGGATAAGATGCAGCAAATTCACTTTATTTTTCATTTTTCCTTTCAGATTTGGAGTGTCAGTCTGATGATAGTGACCAAAATGTGTGATTGGGATGACTGGCCTATGGAAGAAGCAAATCTCCTAGCTATGTCACTTAATTTTAATATAGCGAAAACAGCCAACAAAAATACACAAGATGGAAAAAGTAACCAACCAAACAAACAAAATCATTAAAAAATAATTTACATTAAAAAATTATTCAAAAATCATTCAGATTAACATAAATCAAAAAAAAAATTTTAATTAATTAAAAAAAAACTTTTTAAAATATATTAATAAAATCAAAATAGAATATTCAAATTATAAATGTTTAGTTTGTTTACCTGCATGTCATATGACCATTAACCGACATCAGAGAACTGCTAACATGAGCATGAGCTCTGAAATTATTAAAATATGAACTTTAACATCTCAGGAGGACTTCAGATAAATACTTTATGTCAAAGAGGTTCAGCTGATAAAACGGTTTGGGAATCCATGAAATAGACTATTCAATAATACAGCATCAGGATCGTAAAAAGAATAGTGAAATAGTGGGGGAAAAGTCATTATTTACTCAACATCATAATGTTTAATGTGTGATGTTATTTTCTCTGTGGAACAAAAAATAAAATAAAAATATAAATGCAGCATGATGCATTGCAGAATAGCTGCAAATAAATAAATATGTAAATTAATTAATAAATTAACTAATTAATAAATAATGCCATCCTAAAAGTAGTCCATACAACTCGACAAACTCATGCAGATCATTATGCAGCTCTCAAATCAAATATAGAACAGGTTTGACCTCATTGTGTCTCAAGACACAGTAACCAATTAGGTTTGATGTTATTGACCTCCAGCCTGTGCCATATTGGATTTGAGAGCCACATAATGACCTGAACTGAAGTGAATTAAAAGAAATTCAACATAAATAAAAATATCTACCAATGCATTAGCTAAGCAACTAAGAAAATAAAATATGTCAATAAATATGAATTTATTAATTATTACAAACAAGTTAAAAAAAAGTTCACTCAAGTCTTCTGAGGTCATATGATAGATCTTTCAGAAACACATGGATCATTGTATGTGTTTTTGTTCTTTTTCTGAACCTTGAGCATTATAAATCAGGTGCAGATCAGTGCATTCATACATATCGACAGACTCCGTCAATGCATCTTTAGACTGCGATATGTCATTTTGATTTGAAGTAACTTTTGATCTGTTACAAAGAGGAGATCACATCACACCGTTTGACAGATCAAGCCTTTCACCGTTAATTGATATCAAAATGTGTCATTAACTTGGAAAAGTTTGCACTCTGTTTCAGCAGCATTAATACAGATTGGTGTGGATGTAATTAGCTTCCAGCCCGGCTCCAGACAAGTGCTTTGTAGTGCAAGTCTTCCGAGAATCATTACCAACTTTATATTCATGTGGAGAACAAATGGAGCAGCTACCCGCCGTAACCTTGATGAATTTCACCCCAGGCTAGAAGAGGATCATGAAAAACTCTTGCGTTCGACAGGTTGAAAGACCAGACGTTCGGTCCGACACCTTTGAAACAGTGCCGTCGCAGATCAAACGTGATGCAGCTCCCATGCGAACCGCAGACAGTCCTGCCAGGACACTTCATGGTGGGCATCCTCAAAAGAACAGACGCGTGATAATCGACAGCAGAAGAAGGGCAGGACAGGGCTGTGTTTTTGTTCATGCCGAGAGCAATTTGTCCAGCCAGTGCTCAGCCGCTCCTCCAAAGTGTAGAGACATATTCACTAAACAACTGCATGACTTCTGTGTGTGCACTGTAAAAATCTGTCAAATTTACGGTAAAAAAACGGCAGCTGTGGTTGCCAGAATTTTACCGTAAAAATACGGTAGCAACATTTTAGGTTTTACGGTTTCAACTTAAATTTACATTTAAATACCGTCATTTCATTAACCGATATTATATTAATATTGCAATCTATTGAAGTACTGAAATCTGTTTTGTAGCTTTGTAATACACTGATAACCACCAAATGCAAGTGCTGATGAGAGTCACACGATGAACCGAAGCTCATCACAAGCAGCTTTTAAATAATAACATATATAAAAGGTGCGCACAAACACTAAACAGCATCACGGTAACACACATGAAACTGAAATAATGCAATAAACATTCATTTAACAACATTAGACGTAACATACCACCCTAGTGTACTAAACTGATAAGAAAAAAACCTAAGAAGAAACATAGTTATTTCAACAACAACAACAACAAAAAAAACATTACATTTGAAATGTAATGCAGTGAATTCTTGGAATGTCAATTTATGGTTATTAACTGTCCCATATTAATGTCCCATACAGTTTTTCACCGTATGTAGTAGGGGAACTTACCATTAACTATTTAACAGGTTTTTAATGCAGCATTTTTTTAGTGCTTTCAAATGATTAATCGCGATCAATTGCATTCAAAATAAAAGTTTTTGTTTACATAATATATGAGTGTGTACTGTGTATATTAATTATGTATATATAAATGCAAACACATGCATGTATATATTTAAGAAAAATATGTTATGTTTATATATTAAATATACTTATATATAATATTAAATATAAGAATATTAATATATAAATGCATATACATGTAAATATGTTTAAAATACATACATGCATGTGTTTTGTATTTATATATATACATAATAAATATACACAGTACACATACATATATTATGTAAACAATTGTAATTTTTTTGTATGCAATTAATCGTGATTAATCATTTGACAGCTCTCATTTTTACAGTATTTTACTATTAAAATTCACAGACACTTTTTACAGTGTGGGATTTCAGCACAAACCTGTGTCTCATTTAATAACACAATCCGTTTAATGTGAAATATAAATTAAAGTTAATTTATTAATTTTATTAATTAATTTAATTGATTAAATTTATTTTATTGAAGTTTTTTAATTAAGTAACATGCAAACACGATTCTGTATATTTGGGTCATTAATTAGGATTTTGTTTAATCAATGCTGTTTGCCTGCAAATTAATTAACGATGAAGAAACAATTTTCACTCAGAAATTGCTAGTAAAATTTACAATTGAAGGAAAAATTCACCCAGAAATGAACATTTTCTAATAATCTTCTCACCTTCAGCCTAAGATGTAGGTGAGTTTGTTTCTTCATCAGGTTTGTAGAAATGTAGCACTGCATCAGTGTCTCAGCAATGGATGCTCTGCAGTGAATGGGTGCCGTCAGAACGAGAGTCCAAACAGCTGATAAAAACATCACAATAATCCACAGCACTCCAGTCCATCAGTTCACATCTGGAGAAGACTAAAGCTGAAACTAATCCAGCATTAAGATGCTTTTAACTAAAATATGAGCCCATAATCCAAAATAACTCTTCCTCCAGTGAGAAAATGCATCTCCTGTTGTCTCTCACATCAAAATCAAGGCACATATTTGTTTAGATCTGTTTTGGCTTGTAAACGGTGCTTGATCTGTGCAGATTTCTCTCTTGATTCAGACCAGAACACTTGTTTGCACTGTTTGGACTCTCATTCTGACGGCACCCATTCACTGCAGTGGATCCATTGGTGAGCAAGTGATGAAATGCTACATTTCTCCAAATGTGATGAAGAAACCAACTCTTCTACATCTTGAATGAACTGAGGGTGAGCACATTTTCATTTTTGTATAAACTATTCCTTCAGTCACAAAGAAAGGGCAAGTAACACATTGAATTAGACGTGAAATTTTGAAGTAGAAAGACTGAAATAGTATTTTCTTATAAAATGTGCTCCGATAATCTTTATTACTCTTCAGTTTATTGCTATATGTTAAAAGCAGGCGCTAAATGAATTTAATCCGGAAGTTGTGTACATTTTATATTCATCTATTAATCACGCAAGCAGTTATCCATCAAATCATGGAAAAAAGCAATGAGTGCAACCTTGGTATTTTCAGCTTTGTAAAGAATTGCATTTTGCCTTCAGTGAATCAGGCACCGAAGCAGTGCAGAAAGCACATGCAAATAAGCAGCAAATAAACATGCATTGCTTTACGGTCTGAAATGTAATGCAGTCAGCATCTGTTGATTTCTGAGTGATATACACTGATAACTCACGATCAATATTTTATTTGCATGCTCTGGACTGACCCTAATACATCAAATTCCTGTCATAATTTAATGCGTTGCCTAAGCGCATTACAAGGCCTGGTCTAAGTTATTAAGCAGCTGCTCCCGTGCCCGGCTGAAGAGGTCATTGTGTGTTTTTTCTTGGACTTGCTCTGCTCTCTGAAAATCACACTGTTGCACACTCACAGCCAAGCATAATACAAACCGTATGTCCCGAGAAGCTATCAGTTGCATTAAGCATGTCTGACTGTTTTAACAGGCTTCACACACACACACACACACACACACACACACACACACACACATGCACTCACACACATACACATACACACACTCATACACCCAGGTTCAGCATGTTGTCATACCCAGTGAATGAGAGGTTTTACAGTTCTGTTTCTGCTATATTTTATGCCCTGCATGATGCATTACAGATTTCATCTGAAGCAAACAGTTGGCAAATATATGATGCATGTGTAGACAGCTGCTGGTCACAAATACCTGGGGATCAACAATAAACATGTTTATCTTGATTCCCATTTTAATGGCTGTCAGGCTGCGGGGCGATTCGTGCCAGAGTGACGGAAACAAAAGAAGAGCGCGAGCGATTGCGTGTATTGCATTTATTAATGCTAATGATGTGAGTTTTAAAATGAGGACATGCAATAATCAGAACGTCGTAATGTTAGGGTTAGGGTTAATTACACTTTATTTTGATAGGCCACTTTAGACATTCTACTAACTATAAGTAACTACATGTCAACTAACTCTCATTCATTCACAACTACATGTCTACTAACTCTCAGAGTAGACGGTTAGGTTAGGTTTAGTAGAATAAGTTGACATATACTTGCAAAGTTCCTCATAGTCAGTATGTTGTATGTTGTGGACGCAACAAAATAAAGTGTTAGCAGATATTAAGCAGACAGTCTACTAGTTGACATGCTAGTTGACATGTAGTTGCAAACTTACTAACTGTTAGTAGAATGTCTAAAGTGGACTGTTTAAATAAGGTGTTACTTGTTTTTGTTTGTGTGTTGTGAGAAGAGCTACGACTCTGCTTCGTGTGAGCGAGTGAAATACTGTGGCGCGGTGGTTTGACTTTCCGAGGACAGTTCGATGGAGACTTGCACACAGCCACACACCGCAGCCACTGTTTTTTCAGGGGAAGCTCTGTTTATTCTACAGGTAACGATCCAAATCCGACAGACTCCGGGCCCTCAGGAGGTGAGGTGCTCACTCACTTTTGTCATTTCATCTCCTCTGTGAAACCCATTAGGTCAGACGCGTGTTCTGTGTTCGCTGCAGATTCTGAGCGATGGCATTTCCCACCGGTTGCGAAAGGAAACGTGGCCACGTCGAAATTTGCATGCCTGCTCTAATGTCTCTATCAGGAAATATGATGAGACTGTTAACAGTGTGATCGAAACAGTGTTGGTCATTTGCTTTCTTTTAGGTTTCATTTTTAATTTTGCAACATTAATATTATTTGGGCTAAGAAAGGAAATGATTCGGGGAATGCTATCAAGGAACGGTTGGAAGACAGATTCAAAATACCACATGAGCTCAATATGTCATTATTCATTCATTTTGTTTGTTGGCTTATGATAGCAACAATGGAGAAAATAAATGTTGCAAGCCGAATTTGAACTCACATCACCCACATAAGCACCGTAGCTCAGAGCGCACTTTTTTTTTGTTGACCTTTTGTTTCTTGATTCTGACAGTACAGAGAGGAAATGAAATAATTTGGGTTATCAGGGAACTGACTCTCTTTTTTATTTTTTTATTATTATTTGTATTTTTTTAATGATTATTAGTTACAGCGAAGAGAGGGAATGTTGCAAGCTGGAATTGAACTCACATGAGCAATAACACTCAATATGCCAGAGCACACATTTTACACTTATTTATGGCCCATTTTCTTTTTCTTCGTTTTTTTTTGTTCCTTGATCATGAGAAAGAAAACTGGATTCAGGTATTGTTGCAAGCTGGGTTTAAATTCGTATTGACCACATGAGCACTAGAGGAAAAATCTAGGTTTTAAAATGTTGCTACATTGATTGATTGCTAATAATAGTGACAGTGAAGAGAGGAAATGTTGCTGGATTTGAACTTGCATCACCAACATGCGCAACATACTGTAGCTTAATGTGTCAGAGCACACATTTAACATTTTATTTCTGGCCTTTTTTCTCTCATATTTGGCCTTTATCGTGATAGAAGAGAAAAGGAAGGGTATTATGTGGACAGCGGAATCAGGAAGAGTTGCGAGCTGGATTTAAACTCACATTGACCACATAAGCACTACAGCTCAAAATAGCAGAGCATGTAAAGTCAGGGTTTTTAATTTTATGTTTTGTTACTTTTATTGATAGTTATAGTGGAGAGGTTGCGAGCTGGATTTGAACTCCCATCGCCCACATGTGCAACACTCAATATGTTAGAGCACACATTTATGTATTTGTTTATTTATGTGTTTGTTTGTTTTGGAATAGTGAAGATATTATTTAGTTTTTAGTTTTCGCTACATATGTAAGCAGAGGCCGTAGAGCAGTAGTGCTCAGCCAGAGAGCCAGGGTCTTAAAACTACTGAAATACATTTTCTGTTGATTCATATATTTATGTAATATGATATAATTAGTGCTGTCAAACGATTAATCGCGATTAATCGCATCCAAAATGAAAGTTTTTGTTTGCATAATACATGTGTGTATATTGTGTATATTTATTACACATATATAAATACAAACACGTGCATGTATATATTTAAGAAAAATATGGTATGTTTTTATATTTATATATAATATAAAAATAAGAATAGTAATATATAAATGTATAAACATCAATATTTTCAAAATATACACTGTATGTGTGTGTGTATTTATATATAAATATTCACAGTACACATACATATACAATGTAAACAAAAACTTTTATTTTGGATGGGATTAATCACGATTAATTGTTTGGGCATATTTCTCTCCTGATTCAGACCAGGCGACTTTTTCAGTGGAGGACGTGATACAATAACTTAATTAATTGTATCGAATCTTTTTTGATAATACTATTTCTTCGGTGTTGTTATAAATCGCAGTTCTTGAAACTTCTGGAAAGATTATCAGAATGAATTGTGGTTAATTCATTGAATATAAACCAGTCTGAAACAGACGAGCTTACGGCAGAATTACATCAGGAGGTATTTCTGGCTGATATGAGGTTTGTCTGGATGTTGTGTCGGTCAATCAGGAATGGTTTGAGTCGCACAGGTTAAGAAACACCTGACGTAACCGGAAACCTGCCGCACTTCTGATGAAATTCCCCTCCTTTTCTGCTCTTTGCCATCGGCCGTCAAAAACACTAGATCCAGCAGCTGGTCATCCTGGCACACGGCAGCTCTTCAGCGAGCCTTTGAGATAATAAATCCTGCATCTGCCAAGAGAAGGGCTCTTTACAACTCGCTAGCGGGAAACAGAGACCGGATTTTTTTATGCCAGCTCTTTGAATTTTATTAATGTAATGCAAACACGAGCCTTCCAACACATTAAATTGTTGATGTTATGCGAATACACTCTGGGACTGCAGATTCTCATTAACATTATTTGCATGTTAATCTGCATCTTTTTAATTAGTGATATTATTTATGCACATAATTTCTGCAGCATGATGCCAGCTCATGGGCACATTAATTAATCTACCGAGATGCCAAACTGTTCTGCCTCACTTTTATTTGTTTACACGCTGTTCCGAATTCAGGGAAAGTGACAGAGAAAAAAAGATGCCCAAAGAATAAAAGTAAGAAGACAAGATTAACTAAAAGCTCTTTTTGTTTTTCATAATTCATATTGTAATATTAGCCAAATGTCGTGTCTCTTCCCTAAGAGATCGGTTATTCAGTTACACCACCTTGATGTATTATTAAAATGTATAATGGACTCCGGAGGCCCTGCTTGGTTCTCCTCTTCATTTACAGAATACACTCAGTGTTATTTTAATCTTCCTACATGGGCTCCATGCATAGCCAATGAGTCCGTATCTCTGGCTCCACGTCTCCGGAGAGAAACATTCATAAACATTAAAATCAAACGCAGAACGAGACGAGTGTGTGTGTGTCTGTGTGTGTGTGTGTGTGTGTGTGTGTGTGTGTGTGTGTGTGTGTGTGTGTGTCTGTGTGTGTGTGTCTGTGTGTGTGTGTGAATGACGGCGAATGGGCTAATGACAGCACATCAGTCCGTGTGTAATGACTGATAGTGTTTCCTAATCACTTGTACGGAGTGTGTGAGATTATAATGAGGTCATCCAAGAAACGCAGTGTTGCTAAAATGCCTTGCGCTCCAGTCCTCCGTCTAATTATTTGGCAGACTAATGATTCTAATAATGAGTAATTATTGACTCTGTGAGAGAGGTTATCCACCGCAAACAACCCCTATTTACTGCAGAACTGTGATCACCAGCTCTCTGTCTAATCACCAGCACTGTATCTACATATACGTGTGTGTGTGTGTGTGTGTAGGCTACACAGTGGTTTGAAAATCATGACAAATAACACCTGACACAATGTATTAACAATAATAAATAATAATAATAATAATAATAATAATTGTAATACATTTCATTATTAATGCATAATGTATAATATATTACTACTTTTACATTTATTTATGTATGTATTTATTTAATTATTTTAAAGTCTCTCTGTTTCTAAAATGTTTAAATTAAATGTCCTAAATAGTATATATTTATTTATTTATTTAAACATTATTTAACATTTTGTGTGCATATATTTTTTATTTATTACATTTATAAACTTTTATTATTCATTATTGTTGTCGTTGCTGTTGCTATTATTATTATTATTATTTTACCCTTTTACCATTATTATTTGTTTTATCTTTCTGTTTGTGCAAAGTCCTTTGTAATGTTTATTTGTTTCTAAAACTCTTTAAATCAATCATACAAATACATATATAATATATTATACATTAATAATGAAATGTATTAGAATGAATATTGATAATAATAATAATAATGATGATGATAATTAACGCAGTGGTATTGTTTAATAGCAGAATTGCAGGGACACACGGCTCTCTTGTCTTTGATTCACTCAGCCTGTTAGTAATTGGAGACTTTCCAGCAGAGCACTTCAGTCATCGCAGTGTATTACATGCAACAATTAATATAAAATCCAATAAACCTGCATCGACACAAGAGTCCCGCTTCACTAGAAAGAGCAAGAAATGCCTGCAACTTTTAAGTCTGAATGAAATGTGTGTTCCCACTTTACTGTCCCAAGAGCAAAATAATCTACACACACAAAAGAGTGAAAAACTCCCTGATAAGTTACAGTTTGACATGAACATTAATCATAACAGCTTTGCTGAAACATTTAGATCAACTTGAGTAGTGTTTGTCTTAAACTAGCACAAAGACTAATAGTGTTGATCTACAGTTCAATTCTCTCCCGGTGGTGTTAATTTCACATAAAGACAATAAGTCACAACTTTATGAACTTAAACACAATTGCAGTCAAACGATTATTCTTGAACACCATCTAACTTTACAATTAACTTCAATGTAATATGTTTTTGTTAATATTTTTTATTTGATTTGATTTTTAATTTTAGTTCATTTTTGTAATGTATTAAGTAATTTTTTTTTTGTGTTAAAATATTAAAATGAATTATTAAAAAGTTAAACAAAAGAAGTCAGTTTAATTTATAATGTCTATATAGTTTTATTGATATTTTTATTATTTCAGTTTTAGTTTTAGTTGAGGAGAATTGAAAAGTTTAAACTAGATGAAAATATATTTTATTTTAGTTAACATTTATTACATGCAAGGTGTTTCATTTATTCATTCAAGTTTAGTTAACTGTGAACTTGTTGTGTTCCTAGGACACGAGAATTTATGTGCATTTGGGGAGTTTAGCACATTTCATTTTGAAGCATCTGTGCTTCCTAATCGCTTTACTGTTTCACTTTTACATTGGACTGAAAGCCATGAACAGAATATCTTACTGGAGGTTTTCATAGTGACAGCTCACCCTAAAAACAACAAGCAAAAACAACCAGACCAGCTCTTAATCATATGCATTTATTACTAAATATACTTAGATAGAGATAAATATATTGATGCATCAAAGAAAACGGGTCAAATAACATTTAAAATTCAGCATCAAAAAGTGTGAATGCACTGTCCCAGATTTGCTTGCTGACCCGTGTTTTGGAGAGCGACGCTGTGATCACATTTGGGTTTTTATGTGCAAATGAAGGTGCTTTGAAGCATCTCTGTAGAGACGATTGCTGGTTTCATCTCTGGCGCTCTGATTTAAAGCCACAAAGAGGAGCAAGAGGAGCTGAGGTGAGCGTTACCTGTGCTGCGCTAATTACCGCTCGTTTACAGCAAAACTCTCCCTCGTATGGAGAAGTGCAGCAGATCTCACGGTTTCTGAGCGTATCACGTCCCGTAACCGAATCCATTGAGAGAATGAGGAACAAATTAAAAAGAGAAAGGGGGAAAACTCTTGTGGGAAAGCAAGTGACTCAAGCCGACATTCCAGTGGCTGTTCACATGAACCTGATAAGCGTGCTGAAAGTCTGTGTGTGTGTGTGTGTGAGTATGAGTGTGTGTGTGTGTGTGTCAGCGTCTCAAATCTGCCCCTCAGTCCCCATGTTTTGTGACTTGGGATTCTGTCGACCAGAGGCAAACGCGATCAAAGCACTGAGCAGCCGTTTGAAGACTGATTTGAGATCACTTTATTCCATGGCAGATACGCCCGTTTGTTTTAGTAGTGCTTAAAATGTGCAAATCAAATCAGTGCCAGTGTTCATGCATCCTTCTTCATCAACCTGTTCAAAGCAGAATCGCACTCACTGCGCTTCCCAAAAATGGCCTTTACATGGGTTACGAACATGAGGATTGCTTTTCAACAAGCCACTTTTTGAAAATAATCTGCTAGGATCTAAACAAGTGAAATAAAGCATTTTATGACAAAAAGTATGACTTTCAAAAAGAAATGATACCATTTCCACCACATTGAACAAGTTTCCCCTTAAAGGAATATCAGCCAAAAATGAAGAATCTTTCATCATAGTTTCTTTCTTCTCTTCAACACAATATTTGTGTTGGAATTATTGAAAACCAAACATTTTTGGTGACCACTGACTATTTTATTTATGTATTTGTTTGTTTAATTTAATTTTATTTTATTTATGATAAAAATCTATATTTTTTGGTGTGATTGTGTAAACAAAAATGGTGTAGAAAATGTTTCACTCAGAAATTGCTAATACATTTCACAGTTAATCACAAAGAAACAGCGAGTAACACATTGAATTCAACATGCAATTTTGATGTAGAAAAACTGAAATAGTATACGCTCCAATAATCTGTGTGTGAAAACATTACATAATCATGTAAGGTATTATTACGCAAGGCAAGGCAAGGCAAGTTTATTTATATAGCACATTTCATACACAATTGTAATTCAAAGTAATGAAATAAATGAAAAATAATAAAAAAACAATAAGACAAGGAATTTAAAACTTTTAATTAAAGAGCATGGGTCTTATTTTAATATCAATGTGATGCCATTAGTACTATTAGATACTATTGGAGTTTAATTAATAATTTAATTAGTTTTTATTTTTATGCCTTTTGTTTTTATTTAATCTATTTTGTTAAGTTTTAGATTTTTGTGTGTGTTTTTTTATTTTATATTTATTAGTTTTTTTAAGTGTCTATATATAGCTTTGAATCTTTTTTTCAGTTTCAGTTTATTTTATTACATCGAGTTAAACTAAATGAATTGATTTATGTTTGTTTTTTTCAGTTAACCTTTATTTTAATTGTATTAACTCCTTATTTTATTATTTTAGTTTTAGTTAACTACAGCAACCCTGCGTGGAGTGCTAGTCGGATCTGATTGGCTCCGTCTGATTGGCTGACCTGATCATGAGCCGATGCTTGCGCCGCTATGCAAATGTAAAACGCAGCTGACCATCAAGCAGATCTGCGAGGATCTGGTCCGTCTGCGGAGACAGTGCTCTGGGAGAGAGCGTGTAGCTAACAGAGGCGGAGCGCGTCTCAGTGTGTCTCCCGTGTCAAGCGAACAGGTTTCTCCTGACACCCTGTGTTCATCAGCGCACCTGCTGTGTACATCTGTCACGCTGCACCTCTGCACGAGTCTGTCAGTCTGCACCTGGACCCTGCGACCTGACATCTGTCCGTCTGCATCCACATTACCCAGACAAACTACAGCCCTGGATCTGCTGACCCGACCGCAGCCCAGTGAAGACTTCATCAGCAGAGCTGCATACACTTCCCTACTGTTGCCATGCTCAAATACTTTCTCCCAATCTGAATCTGGCAAAATATAAGTGTTGTAACTACTTTATCTCAGTGCTGTGTTTGACACTGACAGTCACAACATACTTCTAGAGAGACTGGAAAACTGGGTGGGGTTTTCTGGAATTGTCCTCAAATGGTTCAGGACTTGCTTAGACTTATGCTCTCCTTTAATAACATAATAATCTCTCTCTTCTAAGGGGACGTCCATGACATGTGGAGTCCCACAAGGCTCAATTCTTGCACCACTCCAGTTGAACCTGTATATGCTCTGAGTCAAATAAAGAGAAGGAACCAAACTGCCTGTCACACCTATGCAGATGGCACTCAGATTTACCTATCACCTAATGACTACAGCCCCATTGACTCCCTCTGCCAATGCATTGATGAAATTAACAGCTGGATGTGCCAAAACTTTCTTTAGTTAAACAAAGACAAAACCGACAAAGTGAATCTATACCTTGACTCTAGGGCTCAAACAACAAAAAGTCAAGTCAAGAATCTTGGTGCAATTCTTGGAGTCAGATTTCTTGGAGTCAGACTACAGTTTTAGTAGCCATGTCAATAACTAACTCACTATCATATATCAGCATACTATCAATTATCATACTATGAATATAAACCTAACAGACCACTCAGATCATTATGATCAAGTCAGCTAGAAATACCAAGGGTTCACTCCAAACAAGGGTAGTAATTTTATCAAATTTGCTGTGAGGTTGTGTAATCTTTAGGGTTTTTATATGCTTGAGGATGGGGAGATCTCCTCAACCACCACCAGTGTCAGTCAGAATTGTTAGTTAAAAAGCCTCACAATAGTAACCTTTTATTATTATTATTATTATTATTATTATTATTATTATTATTATTATTATTATTATTATTATTATTATTATTATTATTATTATTATTATTATTATTATTATTATTATTATTATTATTATTATTATTATTATTATTATTATTATTATTATTATTATTATTATTATTATTATTATTATTCATAGAAATAGGCTTCCATATAACCCTGTATATGAATAAATTATATATATATATTGACTTGGGGAAAAATATTGTGCATCACAGCTAATATTTCCCCTTTTTTACTATAAAAAAGTATAATATTCATATTTCAGTGTACTGACTTTATTATTCTGGGGAATTTTAATTAATGGTGCATGATTCCACAGTTATGAGACAGCATTTCTACACATTAACTTCTGAAATGCTTCATTTTACAATTTTTTTTGGAATATCCCACTATCCCACTTTTGAATATTTAATAATTAAATTTTTTACAATGGATTGAATGTCTGGCATGAAACCATAAAATGCAATCAATATAGGCATTTGAAAAGTATAATAAATGCTGAAAAATACATATGATGAAAAATAAACGATGAAGTCGTGGTAAAAATGTGTCTAAGACCATTTTAATGTGAACTTAAAGAAAAAGATTGCTGCATTGGAAAGTGCTGGAGTTGCAGAAATACTTTCAGCTTTCAGAAACAATTTGTAATTATCTGGCTCGATTATCAGAGGAGGTGTTTTAGCGGCTCGTTTCGCTCTGATGGCCGCGTGATGATGATGATGTACCCCTGACCTTAACGACAGCCTCTCGTCAGGAGCGTCCCAAACGAGCCCTAATGACTCTTTAATCCCAGACTGACCGGGCTGAGAGTCCCACCGACCTCCGCATTACTCGGCCCGGCTCACCCTGAAACCGAATCAGTGGAAGAATACGGATGCGGGCCGCTCTACTGTATAGGCGTTACACTGCAACAATGGCAGGCTTTCTCTGGGACCGGGCTTCGACAGGCTCCTCTGGCTCTCAATGCTGCCTCTGTCTGCCCTGTTTGTTTCCAGCTAATTGCCTGGAGCTCTAATAAGTTGGTGATGATGTACAGGCCGCGCCGATGACCCCTGCCAAAAGAAATATTATGTCGCTCTAAACTTGCTTTTCAAATGTGTGGGTCAGTGTGTCATGGGAGCCCTGTGATTACTGTATCACGCCGGAGTGGAGGAACTTTAGATCTGGAGACGGGGGCCACCCGATGCTCTTGTGTCTGGGGTTTTTGGGTGAACTGAGCTCTCAGTGAATTATCAAACAGCTGGCATTACCGAGTCATTGAAGCCTAATTGTTTGTGTTCTCCGGCCATTTTCAGAGTCACTGTGGTTTGGGTGACTCGTGCAGAAATCTGCACCGTGGAAGCGTCTGTCTGTCTGCACTAAAATAGGCTTCCATATAACCCTGTATATGAATAAATTATATATATATATTGACTTGGGGAAAAATATTGTGCATCACAGCTAATATTTCCCCTTTTTTACTATAAAAAAGTATAATATTCATATTTCAGTGTACTGACTTTATTATTCTGGGGAATTTTAATTAATGGTGCATGATTCCACAGTTATGAGACAGCATTTCTACACATTAACTTCTGAAATGCTTCATTTTACAATTTTTTTTGGAATATCCCACTATCCCACTTTTGAATATTTAATAATTAAATTTTTTACAATGGATTGAATGTCTGGCATGAAACCATAAAATGCAATCAATATAGGCATTTGAAAAGTATAATAAATGCTGAAAAATACATATGATGAAAAATAAACGATGAAGTCGTGGTAAAAATGTGTCTAAGACCATTTTAATGTGAACTTAAAGAAAAAGATTGCTGCATTGGAAAGTGCTGGAGTTGCAGAAATACTTTCAGCTTTCAGAAACAATTTGTAATTATCTGGCTCGATTATCAGAGGAGGTGTTTTAGCGGCTCGTTTCGCTCTGATGGCCGCGTGATGATGATGATGTACCCCTGACCTTAACGACAGCCTCTCGTCAGGAGCGTCCCAAACGAGCCCTAATGACTCTTTAATCCCAGACTGACCGGGCTGAGAGTCCCACCGACCTCCGCATTACTCGGCCCGGCTCACCCTGAAACCGATATTTATTCTTTCACACTGAAGTATGTGTGATTTCTCTGTCTTTTATTCCGTTGAACGACAGACAGCACTCCGAGCCACAAAGTCATTTCACCTGCATTAGTACACAATGAATAATGTATAAATCCCAATTATTTGGTATCATATATGCAAAGACTGTGACAGAAGGCATACAGAACGCATTAAGGCTGCTTAACCCATAAAGAGATGTAGAAGGTCATATCTGACAGTCAAGACGCAGTTTCTCCTTTCCTCTGCTTTCTGATACATCTGCTGCCCTGGACTGTTCTTCTCCTGTCGTTTTATATATATATATTTATTTATTTATTTATTTATTTATTTATATACACAGTACACACTCATATATTATGTAAACCAAACCTTTTATTTTGGATGTGATTAATCACGATTAATCGTTTGACAGCACTGTTTATTTATTTTCACAGCGTTGTAGTGCTACAGTATTACGATATGACACTGGATTGCCATCATATACTACACATGTCCGGTGGTCTGTTTTCACTCAGTTCCACTGAGCATTAAATCTAAAAATTCTCACCATTATTGTACATGCATACGTACATAGGTTTTGCTTTGCAATACACGTCAGGTTTAAGAGCATTTAAGACATTAAACACATTTAAGAGCACATCCTGGATTGGTCTGGATTGACTGTAATCTGCATTTTTACGCTTGGAATATTATGATATTAACCTGATTGCAATAAGGAGTTTAAGTC
This sequence comes from Sinocyclocheilus grahami, assembly GCF_001515645.1. NCBI lineage: Eukaryota > Metazoa > Chordata > Actinopteri > Cypriniformes > Cyprinidae > Sinocyclocheilus > Sinocyclocheilus grahami. The sequence goes on from NW_015505683.1 coordinate 400,891, forward strand.
AGTATAAAGGCTTCTAAAACCTGAATTGGACAGCTGGCATATGCCTGAATTAATCAGGAATGTGTTTTTGTTTTTACAAACATTAACATCATGGATTTGTAGGAGCATACCATATTTTACAGTTAATCATGCTCAGTTTTTATTGAGGACATGAATGAGAATTAATGTGGATAAATGAAGAATATATGTGACCTTGGACCACAAAACCAGTCATTATGGTCAACTTTGTGAAACATAAATAAGCGTTTCATTGATGTATGGTTTGTTAGGATCGGACAATATTTGGTTGAGATACAACTAGTTGAAAATCTGGAATCTGAGGGTGCAACAAAATCTAAATATTGAGAAAATCATCTTAAAAGTTGTCCAGATGAAGTTCTTAGCAATGCATATTACTAATCAAAAATTAAGTTTTGATATATTTATGGTAGGACATTTACAAAATATCTTCATGGAACATGATCTTTACTTAATATCCTAATGATTTTTGGCATTAAAGAAAAATTTATAATTTTGACCCATACAATGTATTGTTGGCTATTGCTACAAATATCCCCCAGCGACTTAACACTGCTTTTGTGCTGCAGGGACACATATATACAAAATGTGTCATAATCTCCAGTATTCACACAAGACAATCCTCTTTTGTTCTATACAGGAATATTTCAATAGCCTGTTCAGAATAAAGGCTGAACCAGAATATGGAGCTTAAGGGGAAAGTCATGTTCATGTACAGATGCTCACAGCCGCTGCTGAGTTCTGTTCGTTTGCCATCACATTTCTCAGCCAGCGATGATGGTCGTGGTCTTTCCCTGAGTTTCTGAGGCTGATATTTTTCTGTTCTCCAGGACTGTGAGGGTTTGCATCTGACATCTCCAGGCCTGCAAGCTCTCCCGTGTCAGTGCTGGATCAGTTGGGTGCGAGATGTTTCCGGCGGGCAGGTGTCGAAGCACACGCGTGTGCTGGCCTGCATGCGTGCTGTAGTGCCTTCAGGATGACAAAGCAAAGCCAAGCACATTTTCATACGTCAGACTGTGAGAAAACGTCCATGGAAAGGCACATGCACTTGTGCGGCGAATCATCCCGTATTTGTCGTTTAATCAAAAAACAGGCGTGATGAAACAAGGCAAGTCTTGTTGAGGTTCATTGAAAGACATAAACAACAAACGTGGAGCAACAAAGCAAGCGGGGAGGCAAGTAAACTGACCTATTGATCTGCGCCCGCTGTCTTTACCAAAGTCATCTATTTATAATAAGTCTGGCTGATAAATGTTTTAATAAACGTGCTGCATAATTCATCGTCGTCAGCCTAGTTTTAATTGACTTATACGAGTGTTGTAGAGAAGATCAAAGCGCTGATTAAAGTGATGTATACATCGCTGTCCGATGCTCTAACTCAGACGCCAACTTCTTAGAGATCAGAGAGGAAGTCTGGACTGAGACCTTCAATTATTCACCAGACTAATTAATTAACTGATTGATTATTTGATTATTCCAAACATTGTTGATGCGGGGATCTCACTTCTCCAAGGGCACAACTGGAAATCACTTCCCGTTTGGCTGCTCTAAAGGAATCATTCAGCCAAAACTGAAAATGTCTTCATCATTTACTCGCCCTCATGTCATTCTGGTTATTTTCTTAATCCCGTGAAACACACAAAAAAAGATTTTAAGCAGAACTTCACAGTCTCGGGTTTTTTTCTCTCCAGCCAAACTGATGATGATTTGTACTGCCAAAAAGGACAAAATGCAACAAATAAAAACAAACAACAAAACACTTCATATCAATTATCCATATGATACACATTATTTTCCATGTCTTCTAAGGTCATACTGTAGTTTCCCAAATCTAAGACATTATTCATTGTTTATGTTTTTTTTTGTTTGTGGCTTGGCAGTTTAAAGTGGCATTTATTTTTAATGCATGACCAAAAAAAAAAAAATATATATATATA
>NW_015505683.1:402888-407566 GCF_001515645.1 Sinocyclocheilus grahami
ATATATATATCCACATACATACACATTATATTGTCCCTAACTGTTGAAACAGAGGGATGTAGATGAGAGAGCTTTAGTCAGGAACAGAGACAGGAACAATGATCGTTCTAGAAGAGTGTTAATGAGGAAAATGATTCCTAAAGTTAACAATTGCTCTCATTATCCAACAGCCCATTAGTGAACCTAAATAAAAGCTGTTCTCACTCCACTGTGTGTTCATGCTGTCAAAGACCTTTAATGATCTTGTCTTAATGTGCCGTTACCTCGTAAGGCTCATTTCTGCTGGAATCTCAGTGGAAGTGTCACCAGCAGCAGCTTCTGTAAGGAATCACAGTCAGAGAGTTCGAGAGCAGAGATGCGTCTTTCACACCACAGTCTGATGTTTAACACGCTGTATTGTGTGGATCCTGATGTCTTCCATCGACAGTGACAGGGTTGATTATTAAGCGCCAGCTTCCTGGAATTAAGAAAGAAGCACTGTGGAAATGTTTATCTTGGTCGTAAATCAATTTGCTCGGGCTGTTTAACACCTTAAGATGTTTGCAAAGGAACAACAAACACATATAGATGCTGCAGAGTTTTGACTCCTTCACAGGAATATATTTTCAAATTGAGAATCTGAGAAGGAAACAATACACGTCTTTGTATGAACATGCAGCAATTATGAATAGTTCCTTGTAAAGGTGGTTCAGGTTGACTTGTTGCCTGAGGCTCACATCAAAGACTTGAATGCTCTTTCTTGTCTCTGCTTGCCCATATAATTTCAGTCTGTGTGTCCACATGCATCACAAGTATTTTATTGCATGTATGACTTAATGCAGAGTTTTAAGCACACACACACACACACACACACACACAGACACAAACAAAGATAAGTCATAATAAAAGCTCATTAAAAGTGTTACAAACACAACATACCATAACATGAATCATGCCAAAATTATGCAATAAACCAAACAACTTAATTGCAACCCCAATATGCACTGCTAACAAGTATAAGAAACAAATTAAATTAAATTAAATTACACACATTAAATATAAATTGTTAACTGTAAACTACAATATGACAGCATTTTGCTTACAAAAACATGGATAATATTTATTTGTGATTATTTATTTGAATATTTTAATAAATTTTAATTTAATATTTATTTATTTTATGATATATTTTATTTTACTGTATCATTTATTATATCTGTTATTTTACACTAAAATGCATTGTTTTGTTATAGTACAGATCTTCACCATTAAAAAAAACAAACAAATTTTTTTTTACAGTATTTTATCTATTTTTAATCGGTTGTAGTGTCCTAATATACATCTAACCAATTAACAGACATTTATTATCCTTCTCATTTAAGGAGTCATGCCTGTTTAATGATCACACAAAAACGTTTTCCTTTCTCTGGGAATAATGACACTCAGGAGTGGTTAATGTATAATATGTAATCAGTAAATAAGTACAATGTGGGTTCACAGTGTGGTTTTGTAATTTGGCACTGTACTAGCAGACGTTTATTTGGCTTTAATTATAGGGCTAGACATAGATGCTTTACACTGACTTATATTACAGATGAAACCAGGGCGTAGCAGGGTGTGTTCAATTCAATAAGACAACTGATAGCAAATAAGTAAACTGAGCATTGTAGCATTGCTCTTTGGCTTCCCACTTTGGAGGGGCTTCAGACAAATTGGAAGCCAGCAGGAAATCCCTGAATTCAGTCTTCATGTTTTTACCCTTGTTTCCCATTAGCTGCTCGAGGGCAGTAAATCGTTTTGAGTCAATTAATTTGCACATGCAAAAGTCACCGGTTCTGAAGCTCTGCATAAGTAGTTGCCACTTTAGCAGGAAATAAAGACACTCGGGAATCGCGTGTAGGGAAGATTTTTGACATTTCAGGCTCCTCAAGGTCCACGAGAATATAGATAGGCCATGTTTTCATAGTACGGCCATGCCACTGGAATGTTCATTGCTGTATAGTGGATTCTATAGGTTGGAATTAATTAAAGCTACTCAAGCTGCAAAAAAACAACTGGCCTAATAACAAAGAACATCCTGCAAATATGCAATTCTGTAACCAACTGTATTGCTTGTTTTCTGAATATCCTTCTATATTCGCACCCGTAGACGAGACCGGAAGGGAGTTATGTGCATAGTCGACCATGACTAATTTGGAACTCCAAAAGTCAATGGCTCTGACGACGCCACGCAACGCAGGACTCTCTCTAAGTCTTGATTGGCCCGCTCGGACTGACCATTAGTCTGCGGATGGTAACCAGAGGATAAGCTCACTGTTGCCCCCAGTTGCCGACAGAATTCTGTCCAAAACTTGGATACAAATTGGGGACCCCTGTCAGAGACCACGTCCACCGGGAGGCCATGAATGCGGAAGATGTGTTCTAAGACAATGGCCGCTGTCTACCACTGTGAGGACCACGGTGTTGCCATCAGACGGGGGTAGGCCTGTGACAAAGTCCATGGCAATGTGGGACCAGGGCCTCGAAGGGATAGGCAGCGGTCGGAGAAGCCCTACTGGGGGACGATTAGAGCCCTTACTCACCGCGTACACTGGACAGGCCAATACGAACTCGCGAGCGTCCCGTGCTACAGACGGCCACCAAAACCGTTGCTTAATTAGTGAAATGGTGCGAGCCGCTCCCGGGTGGCAAGCTAGTCCAGAAGAATGGCCCCACTGAAGGATGCTGGTTCGAACCGACCTGGGCACAAACAACAGACCCTCTGGGCATCCGGCGGGGATGGTGACGCCGTCTAGTGCCTCGCGGACTCTGGATTCTACCTCCCAGGTGACCGCCGCTACCACTCGGCTGGATGGCACGATGGGCACCGGAGAGGTGGACTCAGAGTCAGCTTCAAACAGCCGCGAGAGCGCGTCGGGTTTACCGTTCTTACTCCCTGGGCGATAGGAGATGCTAAAGTTAAAACGCCCGAAGAATAGAGCCCAGCGGGCCTGTCGAGAAGTTAGTCTCTTGGCGGAACGGATGTACTCAAGGTTCTTATGGTCGGTCCAAACCAAAAAAGGACCCCCCGCCCCCTCCAGCCAGTGACGCCACTCCTCCAACGCCAACTTAACAGCCAGTAACTCCTTATTCCCGATATCGTAGTTCCGTTCCGAGGGGGTAAGACGATAAGAGAAAAAGGCGCAAGGGTGTATTTTGTCATCAGCGGGTGATCTCTGGGACAAAATAGCCCCCACTCCCACCTCTGATGCATCCACCTCCACTACGAATTGGCGAGACGGGTCCGGATTCATAAGGATAGGGGCTGACACAAAGCGGCCCTTTAATTTCTCAAAGGCCTCCTGCGCCGGCTCAGACCAACTGAAACGCCTTAGCGTGGAGGTGAGATTAGTCAGGGGTAGGGCGATCTGGCTAAACCCTCGAATGAACCGCCTGTAGAAATTGGCAAACCCCAGAAATCGCTGAACCGCTTTACGATTCTCCGGGGTGGGCCAATTAGCAACTGCTTCTACCTTGACAGGGTCCATTCGAATGCCCTCGGGCGACAAAATAAACCCCAGGAACGGAACTGACCGTGCGTGGAACTCGCACTTCTCCATCTTGGCGAATAAACGATTCTCTAGAAGCCGCTGTAACACTCGCCTGACGTGCTGGACATGATCACGCTCGTTCTGGGAGAAGATCAGGATGTCGTCGAGGTATACAAACACAAACCGGTTGACCATGTCTCTGAGCACATAATTTATGAGCGCCTGGAAGACCGCGGGGGAGTTAGAAATTCCAAAAGGCATGACCAGATATTCAAAGTGACCTGTAGGGGTGTTAAAGGCGGTCTTCCATTCGTCCCCCTTCCTAATCCGAACTAGGTGATAAGCGCTGCGTAGGTCTAACTTCGTAAAGATGGTTGCCCCCTGTAAGAGTTCGAAGGCCGAAGACATCAGCGGCAAGGGATGACTATTCTTGACCGTGATGTCATTCAGCCCCCGATAATCAATACAGGGCCGGAGCGACCCATCCTTCTTCTCCACGAAGAAAAACCCCGCCCCAGCTGGAGAGGAAGAAGGACGTATGATACCGGCTAATAGGGAATCATTAATATATTTCTCCATGGCCTCCCTCTCAGGACCGGAGAGCGAATAAAGACGCCCCTTAGGCGGAGAAGTGCCAGGTAATAAGTCTATCGCACAGTCGTACGGGCGATGCGGAGGAAGAGATGAAGCTCGGGACCTACTGAATACCGCCCTCAAGTCATGGTAGGCCTCCGGAACACCTGCCAGGTTAACCGGCTCCTCCTGTAACACAGAGTCAGACATTACAAGGGGTGAAGCAGACACCAAACATTGGGACAGACAAAATGGGCTCCACTCTACTACCCTATGGTGAGCCCAATCAATAAGAGGGTTGTGTTTAGTAAGCCAGGTGTGCCCCAGAACTATTGGAGCGGAGGGAGAGTGAACAAGGAGACAAGGAGAATCCTCCGTGTGATTGCCAGATGTGGTCAAATGAACGACTCCAGTGACAGATGTGATCCTGGTGAGCGGAGGAGCGGAGGACAAGGAGAAACCGGATCTCCTCCGTGTGATTGCCAGATGTGGTCAAATGAACGACTCCAGTGACAGATGGACAGATGGTGAGCAGAGTCCCACACAGTGTACTGGCGGAGATAGCTTCGGCTAAGGGAAAAACTGGAACCCTCAAG
>NW_015505683.1:408017-410654 GCF_001515645.1 Sinocyclocheilus grahami
CACTAGATGAGGCGAGTGTGCGGAACTCGATGGCATAATCCGGTACTGGCCTGGTTCCTTGACGCAGCAGAGAGAGTGCTCGTGCCACTTCGTTACCCAGAGCCGACCGGTCAAAGACCTTCCGTAGCTCCTGGGAAAAACGAGTGTAGGAACTGCAGCATTCGCTCCCATTGTCCCACATAGCCGTTCCCCATTCTCTAGCCCTCCCAGCCAGATGCATTATCACGAAGGCGACCCTGGAACTCTCAGTGGGGAAGCAGGAAGGCTGTAGTGAAAAGGTCAGGGAGCATTGTGATAAGAAGGAACGGCATGAAGTGGGCTCACCCGAGTACGGAGCCGGAGGATTGAGGCGGGGCTCGGACCGGCGTGACGCGGGTGCCTCTTCCTCCGCCGACGCAGCAGCCGTGTGACCCGCCTGCGGGCTGAACTGATCCTGATCGAGGCGCTGGGAGATCGCAGTGATCTGTTGTGACATGTTAGTCATGGCCTGATGAGATGCAGTTATCTCCTCCTGTTGACGTCCCAGGAGGATGCCTTGCTGAACGAGTGCTCGGCGGACCTCCGTATCTTCAGCTGAGTCCATGACTGGTGGGTATGTTCTGTCAGGAAAGGGACGGAGGACTCAAATGCAGTTCAAACAAAAAATAGGCTTTATTCTGAACACCAAGCCAGCAAAGGCTTGAAACACCACAGTTAGGGGAATGCAGTGGTGTGGCGCTCCCTGCGCACACATTCACCGAGACAGGGGGCTGAGAGGAATACCGGAGAACGTCCAGAATCGTACTCCCAATCCGGCCTTACTGTCCACAGTCGCGATACTAATTCCTCGCCTGAGGATCCTGGAAACAGTGCAAAGAGTGTAGAGGAGAATGAAAACTCAAAAGCGCGCCCATACGGCACATAAGGACATAAGACATACCCACGCCGAAAGAAAGACAAAGACAGGAATATATAGGAAGTGGGAATGAGTACCAGGTGCGGGCTAATAGAGCGCGCCGCCCCGCGAGTGCGCGCTGATTGCTCCACCAAGCGTGTCTGAAACTGACAGGACCAAAACAACCACCACGTGCAAATGACAACGACAGTGCACAGGTGAGAGGCAGAACGGAGTCGGAGAAGGTACCGGTACTGACAGTGGAAAGATCAAATAGTAAGTTGAAAATATAGAAAGAGGTTTATTACCAGTTTTGTATTCGTCTGAACAGGGGGCTGTTTCATAAAACAAGTTTACCAAACAAGCCAGGTTTATTTCAGTTAGTCTGGCTTATTGTCAGTTGATTTGGTTCAAAATAAGTCTGAGTAACTGCAATAAGCCTGGCTGGTTTGGTAAACTTGTTTTATGAAATAGGCCCCAGATCATTTCTCTCATAAAACGTTTAAAATATGTTGCTTGAATGGACAGGCTCAAAGCATCAGGAATTATGTGATTTATTCATCATCCTTTAAAAAATATAAATAACACAGATTTACATTGCGAGACAAACAACTGTATGTTAGACACACCACAGAAATATGTAAAACGTGCAGGTGTGGGAGGACGAGAGGCTTTTGAAATATGAGATGTGGGCTTGATGAATTGTCTGAAAATGAGTGCTTGACTGTGGGTTCATGTCTATGAACACCTTGCCTCTTCTCTCACTGCGCTGGAATGCAGTGTGTCTGTCTCTCTCCCGGCTCGTGCTAATCTCCTCCCAAGTAGGACAAGAGTAATCGCTAATAATACCTATTAGCTAATCAGCTGATTCCCATGAACCATTTTTATCTTTCTCTGAGAGCTCGCGTTTCAAAATAAATAAGTCCCGCCGAACCCGTTGGACTCGGTTCAATGCCGTCCGTGGTTTTGATTATCCTCAATAAAGATGATATGCATGAATAAATCCTAGCATGGGGTCTGCGGCGTGAACTTCAACGAGCAATTAAAGCTGTTTTTAATGCTCCTGTCTGCGAGTATCTGAACAATGAGGTATTGACAGAGTGGCGCTTAGATAAGGACAGTTTTTCCTCGTGAGTGGAGATACGACAGCGATTCGAGTCATTCGCACTCAGCGAGGGTCTCTGAGGGTTGACGGGGAAGACGCAGTGAGGTTAGGGTCATAATATTAGCAGTTAGTTTCCAAAATGCTGAATGATATGAATTGTGAGGTCTTCCTGGAGGAGCTGTCTGAGCAAAACACTTATTAAAGTCTCGCTTACACTCCAGCTTCCCTCAGAGTCTGGCCTTGGGCCGACTAGATATTAATCAGCCTGATAATTACAGCATTCCTAGAGCCCTGTCACTTAGGTGTTTAGGGATAACTGCATAACCTTGTCTATCCAGCTGCGCTTTCTTTGAACCAGGCTGATTCATCCAGACAAATGTTTTATTCTCGGTTTGTCTAACAAATTATAGCTTTTAAATCATTTATAATCTATTCAGACAGGAATTGTTTCTCAAGGAGACGCCTGTAAAAGAACATTCACTTGACTCATTTGGATAAAAATTAAATCATGGGCCAACAAGGGATTTTTGTTCCATTTATGTATGCAATGACACACACACACACACTCTTCTGATAAGTGTTTAATGCAGTCTATAAACAAGAGTTATTCATGGTCTCAAACATATATATATATACACATATATATATATATATATAT
>NW_015505683.1:410923-415541 GCF_001515645.1 Sinocyclocheilus grahami
TATATATATATATATATATATATATATATATATATATATATATATATATATATATATATATATATATATATATGTGTATCCAGATTACATGTAATCAGTTACTACACAGTACTGTTTACAAGTACATGTCAACTTACTCTACTCCCCCTAACCCTAACCTAACAGACTACTAATACTCTAATGAGGGGTAGTTGCATATAGTAGCAAAATTATACGACCATCAAAATAAAATGTAACCCAATAAAATCCCCAACTAGCACTGGTAAATGTTGAAATGACTACTGAGTAGTCATTATTGGTCAAATATCCAACTTCACACTGGAGACACGCCAACAAACAGTGGTGAAGCTCTTTTTTTTGGCTCCACATCATCTGAGATTCATCATCGGTGAAATAGCCAGCTTCATATGTTGGAGAAGGGGCCAACTTGGATGCGGATCCTGCTGAACTGTCCTGTCTTACAGCACTAGTGGTTGTTGAACTGTGACTTGAGCTGCTTAAAGTGTCTATCTGCTCTTCGCCTCCATCACTCGCCTATTTTAAGATATCGCGCCATTCCCGCTACCTCTCTCCCATCCACTAGATGAACGATGACAAGAACTATCTCTCCTTTTAACCTTTGCCGCCCTGCTCTGAAATTCTTATCACAAGCCCCTTGAAGCATTTGAAACAGATAATGGTCATTCACCGTCTGAGACGTATCCTCTGGTGACTTAGCTCATATAAAGAGCGCGTGGGAATGAGGGACCAGCCGTATTATCCATATACATCAAGAGGGAACACAGTCCCATCCTGAGTGACGTGATTACTGTAGATTGGTGAACATCATTAGATATTAGCGCTTGCTGTTATGGCAAGATCTTGCAATTGCAGAAGAAAAGTGCTCTAATTGAATGGTATCAATTAATATTTCATTATAAATCATGGTATTTTTACAAAGTCTAGTTGTTGGTGGTGATTTGATGATGACATGGTACATGTATATAAGGAATATTTCACTGAAACATTTAAATTCTCTCATCATTTACTGAGAACATAGACTTTTTAATTTGATTTTAGACATTTTAATTTGTTTGAAAGTAAAAATTTGTCAAAACTTTTTAATTTGGGGGAAATTAACTCAAAGTTCATTCTCATGCAATATGTATTACATTTCCATACATCAAATACATTGTCACATGAAGTAAAAACAATATTTGAAAACTATTAGTAATTTGAACTGTCATAGATTTAGATGGGAGGTTAAAATGCACAGTTGCGCAATGCGGAGGAGCTTCTGTTCTTTTCCAGATAAACCAAAAAACTGAGCTCATCCTGCCTGCTTTGCATCTCTTAAATTAGGCTTGTGTTGTTACTGCAATGAAAGCTATGAAAAACTACGAGACACTAGACTTTTGTGGACAGAGCCGAGAAGAATTTATGGTCTGATGTCACCATGCCAATGATTCATTTGCAGATTTCCCCATGTGCCGTCTGATAAAAAGTAGCATGTCGGTAATTTTTAGGCCAAAATTTTGGTGTCTGGAACAAACAGTTGTGGAAATGACTCACCGTTGCAATCGCATCCAAGAAGAACACGCGAACGCACGCATGGATTCTCTCTAACCCACCTATTTCATTTCCTCTGCCTTGTCTGTTTTGGCAGGCTGCAGACTCAATTGGTCAGCGGCGAGGTTTTCCCGTCTCCAGGCTGGATTTCACGACGTGGCCTGGACCAGGAGGAGAAGTCAGATTAGGTTGAGGCGAGCTGTTTTTCCAAGCTCTCCCCATGCTCCACGCCATTGTTATTGTAGGAAAGCGATAATACTTCTTCTCACTTGAAACATAGCCCCCGCTCTAGCCGCGCTTAACTCCGGCGCGCACACAGATGTATCCGATTAAATCTTATCTCCGAGTCCTCGCTGCACTCCGACTCCAGGACTGCCAGAAGGCCCGTAGGCAACGACTAAATTGCTTTGGTTTCAGTACACAAGGAGGCTGGCCCAGACAAGCTGGATCAGCACATTAGATGTGAATCCCTCCCAGATTTGAAGGCAGCCTTTAGCACAATTATTGATTTAGAGGGATGATTAGATTTAATTGAAGAAGACTGTTCCTACCTGTAGCTCTGCTGGAGGCTTCAGGAGCAGCGGATAGACACTGCACCTAAATTCATGGTGACAGGACAGATGAAGCCAGTTATTTTCTACAGAGAGGTTTTTACATGGCCAATAAACTTTAATAAAACCTCACAGCAGACACGTCGCTCACTCGATTGTATGAAAGTGCTAAAGTGGTTACCGCTGAATTCGTCAGCTATGAGAGAGAATAAAAAATAATAGATGAAAATGTTGGAAACCCTGCAAAATCACACACACATTACATTTATCATGAATAGCAATTACCAATAAAGATTAACATGGCTTAAATGATTGAGGTCCTAAATCATAATTTGATAAAGTGATGCTATTCCTTAAAGATTCTTAGAAACATCTGAGACACTTGAAGATACACATTTTCAGCATTGCAAAAACCCTAATTCATACAGGAATAGTTCACCCAAAAAAAGGAACATTTCATACAGAATTGTAGAAATGTAGCATTGCATCAGTGTCTCAGCAATGGATGCTCTGCAGTGAATGGGTGCCGTCAGAATGAGAGTCCAAACAGCTGATAGAAACATCACAGTAAACACACCACGTGATCAATAGAAGCAGGTGTTTTGGACGATTTTTTTCCCTGTAAACTGTGTTTGATCTGTGCAGATTTCTCTCCTGATTCAGACAAGATGGCTTTTTCTCTGGAGAAAGCGTTATTATGGAATTATGGACTATTCTGTATTTTAGCTGGAAGCAACGGTTTGAAGTTAAAAATGTCTTGATGGATTTGTTTCAGCTTTTGTCTTCTCCAGATGTTAACTGATGGACTGGAGTGCTGTGGATTATTGTGATGTTTTTATCAGCTGTTTGGACTCTCATTCTGACGGCACCCATTCACTGCAGAGCATCCATTGCTGAGACACTGATGCAATGCTACATTTCTCCAAATCTGATGAAGAAACAAACTCATCCTGATCTTGGGTGGCCTGAGGGGAGTACATTTTCAGCAAATCTTCATTTTTAGCGAACTATTGCTTTCAACCCCGAACGTACCTGCAGCTTCCCGTTCAAACAAAAGCTTGGTGTGATTTATTTTAGATTTATATGAATTATTGTGAGAGTCATTTGCAATTTTTTGAAAGTATCCCATTTTTGTGGAGCCAAATTTTGCCATGGGTGATTTTCACAGAAACTTTTGAGAAACTTCCAGGTCATATTTCACTACAAAAATCAAAAGAAAAAAGCAATGCAATTTAAGAAATAAAATAAATTTGCAAAGTGCAATTGAAAGTGTTTGTTGTACTGAATTTAATTTATTGTTTGCAGAAAGGACGAAGTATTACTGAATTTCAGTAATGAGGATGAGATTTCTTTCACATGATAGTAATGAGAATTTGAGGGCAAATAGTTGCTTAATTGTTATGGGGAAAAGGCAGAATAGTTTAATTGTCCCAGAATATGCTACAGTATAAAATTTATTAATATATTTTTTCTTTTGATTTTGGGTTGAAATATGATCAGAAGTGTTTTTGGTAAGAGTCACTCTTTATTCAGTTCTGACTGGTGCCTAAAACAATAGCAGTGTGTCCTTGTTGGGCTTTGGTTAAACTGTAAAATAAACTATTTTTTGTTGTGAAGGACAATCACTTTTTCACATTATCCCGTGCATCGGAATATCATGGAACATTAATTCCAAAACAGAACATATCCACAGTTTGAGTTCCTTCACCACAGCATTTATCCATCAATACTATGAATGAGGTAAAAGTCATTTAAGTGTTTTGGAGTACATGGTTGTAGAAGCACAATGTCTGTCTCAAGCCTCTTCATAATTCATGTCGAGTTTTGTTGGTTTAGATTTAGACGAACTGCTGCGATGTTTGAGGTTTGCTCGTGTGAAGGGACAATGATCAGTGTTCATCTGAACTGGAAAACTGAACTTCAAGACAGGAAAGCTGAAAACTGGACTGTAAAAGCCCTTCCCAGAGCTGCTTTTTGGAATACATGTATATTAATAGCAGAAATTGTTTATATTGCTGATTTTAAGTGTTATTTACTTTTAACCACATTGCATTTGAAGCTAGTAAAACTGCTGTTTACCCCGGATGTTTCTCATGTGTTTCGGTTGTGTAGGCATCGCTGCCGCCATCATGAGTGCGTGTTCTGATGATATACAGCTGTCAGAAGAGCTCAATTATATCCCATTGTAAACAACTATATTTTTCTTTCAGAAAATAAATATTTTAAATTCTTAAAATAATGCTTTGTGTCTCTATCTTTTGCATGGTTTAAGTGCCTTTTTATATATATATATATATATACAATATAGATATAATGGCATTGACACATTTCCTTTACAGCAAAGCAATGTTATTTTAGGATTATATATAGTGCAATTTAATTATATGTATGATAAGTATATTATAAATAATATACTGTAATTTGTAATTAGCTTTGATTTTTATATATTCAGTTTATCCTAATTGAACGTTTTATTAATATTATTTGATTGGCGTTTTAATTCTTTTTTTTTTTTTTTT
>NW_015505683.1:418890-453679 GCF_001515645.1 Sinocyclocheilus grahami
TATATATATATATATATATATATATATATATATATATATATATATATATATATATATATATATATATATATATGTGTATCCAGATTACATGTAATCAGTTACTACACAGTACTGTTTACAAGTACATGTCAACTTACTCTACTCCCCCTAACCCTAACCTAACAGACTACTAATACTCTAATGAGGGGTAGTTGCATATAGTAGCAAAATTATACAACCATCAAAATAAAATGTAACCCAATAAAATCCCCAACTAGCACTGGTAAATGTTGAAATGACTACTGAGTAGTCATTATTGGTCAAATATCCAACTTCACACTGGAGACACGCCAACAAACAGTGGTGAAGCTCTTTTTTTTGGCTCCACATCATCTGAGATTCATCATCGGTGAAATAGCCAGCTTCATATGTTGGAGAAGGGGCCAACTTGGATGCGGATCCTGCTGAACTGTCCTGTCTTACAGCACTAGTGGTTGTTGAACTGTGACTTGAGCTGCTTAAAGTGTCTATCTGCTCTTCGCCTCCATCACTCGCCTATTTTAAGATATCGCGCCATTCCCGCTACCTCTCTCCCATCCACTAGATGAACGATGACAAGAACTATCTCTCCTTTTAACCTTTGCCGCCTTGCTCTGAAATTCTTATCACAAGCCCCTTGAAGCATTTGAAACAGATAATGGTCATTCACCGCCTGAGATGTATCCTCTGGTGACTTAGCTCGTATAAAGAGTGCGTGGGAATGAGGGACCAGCCGTATTATCCATATACATCAAGAGGGAACACAGTCCCATCCTGAGTGACGTGATTACTGTAGATTGGTGAACATCATTAGATATTAGCGCTTGCTGTTATGGCAAGATCTTGCAATTGCAGAAGAAAAGTGCTCTAATTGAATGGTATCAATTAATATTTCATTATAAATCATGGTATTTTTACAAAGTCTAGTTGTTGGTGGTGATTTGATGATGACATGGTACATGTATATAAGGAATATTTCACTGAAACATTTAAATTCTCTCATCATTTACTGAGAACATAGACTTTTTAATTTGATTTTAGACATTTTAATTTGTTTGAAAGTAAAAATTTGTCAAAACTTTTTAATTTGGGGGAAATTAACTCAAAGTTAATTCTCATGCAATATGTATTACATTTCCATACATCAAATACATTGTCACATGAAGTAAAAACAATATTTGAAAACTATTAGTAATTTGAACTGTCATAGATTTAGATGGGAGGTTAAAATGCACAGTTGCGCAATGCGGAGGAGCTTCTGTTCTTTTCCAGATAAACCAAAAAACTGAGCTCATCCTGCCTGCTTTGCATCTCTTAAATTAGGCTTGTGTTGTTACTGCAATGAAAGCTATGAAAAACTACGAGACACTAGACTTTTGTGGACAGAGCCGAGAAGAATTTATGGTCTGATGTCACCATGCCAATGATTCATTTGCAGATTTCCCCATGTGCCGTCTGATAAAAAGTAGCATGTCGGTAATTTTTAGGCCAAAATTTTGGTGTCTGGAACAAACAGTTGTGGAAATGACTCACCGTTGCAATCGCATCCAAGAAGAACACGCGAACGCACGCATGGATTCTCTCTAACCCACCTATTTCATTTCCTCTGCCTTGTCTGTTTTGGCAGGCTGCAGACTCAATTGGTCAGCGGCGAGGTTTTCCCGTCTCCAGGCTGGATTTCACGACGTGGCCTGGACCAGGAGGAGAAGTCAGATTAGGTTGAGGCGAGCTGTTTTTCCAAGCTCTCCCCATGCTCCACGCCATTGTTATTGTAGGAAAGCGATAATACTTCTTCTCACTTGAAACATAGCCCCCGCTCTAGCCGCGCTTAACTCCGGCGCGCACACAGATGTATCCGATTAAATCTTATCTCCGAGTCCTCGCTGCACTCCGACTCCAGGACTGCCAGAAGGCCCGTAGGCAACGACTAAATTGCTTTGGTTTCAGTACACAAGGAGGCTGGCCCAGACAAGCTGGATCAGCACATTAGATGTGAATCCCTCCCAGATTTGAAGGCAGCCTTTAGCACAATTATTGATTTAGAGGGATGATTAGATTTAATTGAAGAAGACCGTTCCTACCTGTAGCTCTGCTGGAGGCTTCAGGAGCAGCGGATAGACACTGCACCTAAATTCATGGTGACAGGACAGATGAAGCCAGTTATTTTCTACAGAGAGGTTTTTACATGGCCAATAAACTTTAATAAAACCTCACAGCAGACACGTCGCTCACTCGATTGTATGAAAGTGCTAAAGTGGTTACCGCTGAATTCGTCAGCTATGAGAGAGAATAAAAAATAATAGATGAAAATGTTGGAAACCCTGCAAAATCACACACACATTACATTTATCATGAATAGCAATTACCAATAAAGATTAACATGGCTTAAATGATTGAGGTCCTAAATCATAATTTGATAAAGTGATGCTATTCCTTAAAGATTCTTAGAAACATCTGAGACACTTGAAGATACACATTTTCAGCATTGCAAAAACCCTAATTCATACAGGAATAGTTCACCCAAAAAAAGGAACATTTCATACAGAATTGTAGAAATGTAGCATTGCATCAGTGTCTCAGCAATGGATGCTCTGCAGTGAATGGGTGCCGTCAGAATGAGAGTCCAAACAGCTGATAAAAACATCACAATAATCCACACCACTCCAGTCCATCAGTTAACATCTGGAGAAGACAAAAGCTGAAACAAATCCAGCATTAAGACGTTTTTAGCTTTAAACCATTGGTTCTGGCTAAAATAATCCATAATAACACTTCCTCCAGTGTACAAGTGGTCTGGTTATCAAGCACCGTTTACAAGCCAAAACAGTTGTTTCTAATGATCAAGCGGACTTTTGTGGATTATTGTGATGTTTTTATCAGCTGTTTGAACTCTCATTCTGACGGCACCCATTCACTGCAGAGCATCCATTGCTGAGACACTGATGCAATGCTACATTTCTACAAATCTGATGAAGAAACAAACTCATCTACTTCTCGAATGGCCTGAGGGTGAGCACATTTTTAGAAAATTGTCACTGTTTGGGTGAACTATTTATTTAATCTAGTCGATGAATATTATAATTATGCTCAATTTGAGGCTTGAATACATGAGACCTAAAACAGTAGCTTGAGTCACTGCCAGTTTGATCGTTTTTTGACATTATGCTCAGTTTGGAAGCTACACCCAACCACACAAATGTCAAATATAGGCCATGCATTGAACCCACCTAAGAGCATAACCATATAATCGCAAATAGCCTCTAATAGGTCTCCCAGGATGTGGATAAAAGCCTGGGCGCTATGACGCCAAACGCTACAGGCATCACAATGCGCTGAATGGGGCCAAACGCTCGGCTAATGAACCTCCTCAATGCCAGGTAGTGTGGCGGCCATTACCACCCAATACCCCACACAGCTGATCTGGATCCCCTCAGATCAGCTCTCTGCCAGCCTGTTGGAGAGCTTATGCAGCCATTTGGTTGGCATTCACGCTCCCTGACACTTTATCATGTCCATTCCTGCACTGCCATCTCCGCTGGTGAATGCCACCATAGCGGACCTCAGGGGATCTGTCAGTCTGTATGAAAATGGTTAATTTGGTCCAAAGAATTTGGATATGCAGAATGTTCATATAGGACAAATATTGGCGACACTGAGGAACACTGTGGTTCTAATAATCAAATTCAAAGTGGCAAATATAGGACATGCATAATAGACCCAAACGTTATTTTGTCATTCTACATTGTCGACCCTCCAGCTACACAAGGAAAGCTGCGACAGTGTCCAACTTTCCACACTTAATTTTTTTTTGGTTAATTAAAGGTTTAGTTCACCCAAAAATTAAAATTAGCCCATGAATCACTCACCCTCAAGTCATCCTAAGTGTGCAGGTTTTTGACTTTTTTCTTTCAGATGAATCCAGTCGGAGTTATATTAAAAATTGTCTTTGATCTTTCAAGCTGTTTAATGCCACTCTGCGGGTGTTGCATGCATCAGTCCAAAAGAAGTTAAATAACGTATGAGTTCAGCGTTGTGCGTGCGCCAGTGAGTCTCGTGAAAACCAACGTTTGTTAACAGGACCAAAGTAAGCAAAGTTTCCTTACTTTAGCAAAGGAAAGCCAGTCTCCTCTTGGCTTATATCGAAATCCTCTGACATTCTTCTTTACAAATCCTCGTTTTGTACTTCTAATAAGTGACCGTTGTTTTGTTTTGATCTCTCCGCTGCGCTTCAGCGTTCGTCACTTCTGAGCGGCGCATGTGCAAAGCCGACCTCATACGTCATCCGCCTTCCGTGTACGACAGTGAGCGCAAGCTAGATTAAAGTGATTATTACTTTTTGAATATGGATATTTTTCTTACAAAATTTGCTACAGGAGGCCTTTGTTCACCCCCTGAGCCGTGTGAGACACTTTGTTTTATGGATGGGCGCTTTTTATTTAACTTATTTTGGACTGATGCACGCTACACCCCCTGAGTGGCATTAAACAGCTTGAAAGATCAAAGACGATTTTTAATATAACTCCAACTAGATTCATCTAAATGAAGAAAGTCATATACACCTAGGATGACTTGAGGGTGAGTAATTTATAGGCTAATTTTCATTTTTGGGTGAATTAACCCTTTAAGTGCACCCTCTAGGTATTTGAAGTGCACTTTTCCTTATTGGATTTTTCAGTGTGAGCACACTACTTGCACTATGTGTACTACAAAATGGCATAACATATGGTGGAAGTCTGCAAATTGGGACATACCTTGTGTTTTTGCCAGTTTTAGCTCAACTGAAATGAAGCGCTAATCTAAAGCCACTCATAAGGGTTGCCTGGAGAACCCAGAAATGTCACAGCTGATTATTTTGATCTGTATTTGAGTATTGCTTCTGCTTTTTGGGAGCTTGATCTGAGCAGACTTCTCTCCTGATTCAGACAAGATAACCTTTTCACTGGAGGAAGCGCTATTATGGATTGTAATCTCGTATTTTAGCCAGAAGCAAAGGTTCGGAGTAAAAAAAAAAACGTCTTGATGGATTTGTTTCAGCTTTTGTCTTCTCAAGATGTTAACTGATGGACTGGAGGGCTGGAGAGACTCTCATTCTGATGGCACCCATTCATTTCAGAGGATCCTTTGGTGAGAAAGTGATGGAATGCTACATTTGAAAGAGTATTTTATCATACGATTGTATTCATATACAAACCCAATTCCAAAAAAGTTGGGACACTGTACAAATTGTGAGTAAAAAAGGAATGGAATAATTTACAAATCTCATATTGGCAAACGTGTTTTAACATTGTCTTCTGTATGAACAGCCCACTGTGAGTCCAACATTGCAAATGCTTCCTGATCCATGAACTTTGGTTCTGCATGGCAAATAAGGCATTGAATATTAAAGAATGTTAAGGCAACAAGATAAGCCTCGGAAAATATCCTCATACAATTTTCTTCTACTCCAGATCCTCGGAACACTGAAACAGTCTTCCCCACATGTCTTCCAGAGGCTTTCGGGAATCGTGCGGCACGCCTTCGCCATCCCGGTCGCCACGACCCACTCAATATAGACAGTGTATTTCAGCAGTCAACTTTTGACTCTCGTAGGCAAGACAGATGAAAACGCAGCGGTGGCAGTATGAGATTTCAGCGCGGGTCCAGATTAAACTGGACTCTCCCAAATGAGAGCTGACAGGCTCAACGAGCGGCAGATCATTTCTGGTGAGCGCTGCAGTCTGCGGAGCCGCCCCCACGGAGCAGAGGTGAGCCGGTAAGGATGATAACTCATACCCTTAATTGAATCGTGGCTTTAAATTTCATAATACAAGATGCCCATGTGACAGCTGCCGAAAAAAATGAGGTGATGGAGCCAAGGGTATAGCATAATAAGAGGAAGGGAGGGGGGGAAACGTCTCGGGCGCATCGAGCAAGGTACGGGGGATATTTTTCTTTGATAACGGAGAGCCTCCAGTTGGAAGGACCATTATTCCAAGCACACCTTACAAAGCAAATGAACTTGACAGATGGCTGTGTCACCCAAACCCTTGACTACCGGTCTGATTATGCAGAAAACAATACAATAGAAAAGGGAATCATTACCAAAGGAACTCGGTTAGTCCGCCGAGGACAATGCCATGCAAAGGAACAAAATTACACTTTTGAAATTGGACAGTGAGAATGAGTTTAACATAAAGTGGGTTACAGCCAGGCAATCTGTCATAGCTAAAGCTATTGTCTGGGCCTGCTTGCATGGCATATGAAGTCATCTGTCATCTTTCGGGCTCTATTAATGGCCGCCGCTCAATTCATAAACGATAGCTTTCACCAGGGCAGACCTGCCAGTCTGTGCATGCTGATGAGATCCTGAGCGTCGCGCATGCACGTGCAAAACGTCGTACGTTAGTGGTGTTTTTAATTGCATCTGTGTCTGTGTGGGTCGTGTTCGACAGCAGACTGTGGACACCGCCTCTATGATAATTCCTCTGGATGATGTCTATGGATGGCATAATCATAACTTGTTCCATCTGACTCGCATTTATCATGATGCAACCCTCCCTGGGAAATAAAACAGAAGATAAAGAAGTCAAAATGCATGTAGTTTAACCCTAGAATGCTTACAGTTGAATGCAACTTTTTTTTTAGCAATGAAAATAAAATGTAATTTTAATGATAATTTGGATGTTTATTGATTACTACAGTTAATAATACGACTTTACTTGAAGTCTTTATAATGCATTCTAAAAGTATTTTAGTGCATAATGTATGCCTTGCAATGCACATTTACTGCATTGTATGATCGCATGAATAATTGTATAGTTATAATACATTATAATTCATTGTTGCACCTTTAGAAAGTACAGTGCATTAAAACACATGACAACCAATTTCAGATGTAACAAGGACTCTGCAAATATTATAATGCATTTTAACTTTTCTTTGACAATTATTTATGAAGAAATGGTGCATTACAATGTACAATTTTATTAAAGTAAAGTTTAACTAAATCAATCTTTAAAATTAATTTAAAGATGTCTGGTTAGTTACTGCATAAAACCTCCACCACAGAAACATGCAAATACTAAAACTATAATGTGCTAGAATTGAATGTTTTTTTTTACTAATAACTTCAACAAGCATGTTGGCATTTTGAACTCAAATGAATGACTGCAAATTATATATTATGTCTATATGTCCTTTTAGAAGTTACCTTTCATTGTGGACAAATAGCGGAACCAGTCTGTGAGCAAACTCGCTATTAACATACTTACTAAATGTAATTATGAACATGAATATGGTATTATAAATACCACATAAAAAGATAACACATGTGAAACTGCATTGATATGCATAAGCAACACATATGTAAATTATCTCAATGCAAAAAGCAGCTACTGTAAGTGAGGGGGGGGGGAATCTAATAAAAGCCCACTTGTCTAAAAATAAACTGACCCCATGCATTAAAATAACGAAGGTGGAGGAACAGTTTATCACTGTCTCTTTAATGTGGACAAAAACGTCTGCAAAACGCTGTGGACTAGAATGAACTCTGAGCGTGCACAAGCACTATAAATGAGTTTATTAGAGCCCAGATTTCCTTTTAATTGCCTGAAATGTTTGTGGAGTGTGCAGCGGAAACACAGATCGAGGACTCCATGTGTTTGTTAAAGCCCCGGCAAACATTTCCCTTTCTTAATGAACTCTCCTCCTCGTCTCATTACTCCGCCAATTCACAAGTCAAACCCGGAGCAGCCAATATGAAGCTTGCAGCCCGGCTTTAGATGCGCAAACACGAACGAATCAAAGGCCCTGTTTGTGGCACAACACACTGCGACTTTTCAAGAAGAGAAATAGGCCTTAAAATAAGAAAGTCACACTAGGTTGTAAGGGACTAACAGAGCCGTATCTTGAAAAGAGGAGTCAGAATCGTCTCTTTAAATGACTTCGATCTCTCGTGCGATGAATCACAGAGAGTTGCAAATCCTTTTTAGCTAATTGCTACCAGCTCGTGAGATTCTCCCCCCATGTTCAATATCAATTTTCAGGGCCAAAGGAGAAGTGCATCTCCCTGGAGTCCTCCAGCTACTCTGATAAAACTGCACAACAGCACTTTAGAGAGTTCAGCTGGGGGAAGAAGAGAGCGGGGCCGTCTTATTCACAGCTGCTAGCGGTAATGAAGGAGAAAAAATCAGACAATCGAAGAGAGGCAGCGAGCATTTGGTGCCACAAGCTCCGTGACCTTCTGAGGGGAGAGACGTTTGCGTTTACTGCACTGATTTCAGCCAGAAACGCAATATTGCCTCCACACACACAGCCCTGTGCAACGTCTGCGCCGTTTGTAATTATAGTTACAAGTTTCTGCTGATGAGCCACATTCAAAGTTGGTGTAAAATAGCTCTTATAGTCTAAAGTAGGTATAAAGTGGCTCTGTATAAACTGTTAAGTCACACCTAATAACAGCATCTTCAAACCAATGATGCTAGAACTTCTTACAGAACTAACTAACTAACTAAACTACATTTCATGAAGCATTTTTTCCCCTCTGCCTTTTAATCAGCTGGTGATTTTTTTGTGGATGCATGACGTCTAAATATGTTTTAAGGCCACTGTGTTTACAGCAACAACACAGTTACATTATGTTTATTTGCTTTATATTTTAAAAGCTAATGATCTTCTTCTTAGTGCATCTTTCTTTAAAATAAGTGATATTTTAAAATGTGGTTTAGCAGTCAAAATATTTCGGAAGGGTACTGTGTTAGTCGCCAAGTTACTTCAAACCACTAAAACACAGTAAACAAAGTAAGTAACAAAGTTTGGCTAATTAACTTTATTTCAATTTTGTTTATTGATGATAATATTATTATTATTATCAAATGCATTGCCTGGATGCCAGTAGATACTAAATATGTAATAAAATAGCATCCTCAAACAAATTATAATAATATTTCTTACAGAACTAACTCATGTCTTTGAGCATTTTTTATTTTTTTTTGTATGTATGAAGTCAGGAAACACCAGTGTAGTCTATCACTCTAACTATGAACATGATCAGCTAACCACAATCAAACATAGTCAAACAATATCATTTTTGTTGCTATTGCATCTCAGTGCTTCAGAAAAGCCATATTTCCCCAGCTAACAAAAAAAATATGTAATGTTTTAGTAATGTTCCCATTAAGACTGAATGTTCTTTGAATGTGTAAAAGGTCCAGTTGTTTAAACATTTAAAAAAAAATCCTGGTTTTGCGCATGTTAGCGAAGACATAAAGGGAAAATTTCATTTTATAATTTTGCACACATTATTGGCAGTGTTTGGGTTGCAACCCAATGCAAGTTATGTAATCAGATTACTTTTTCAAGTAATTAATATAGTAACACATTACTTTTTAATTTTGAGCTAATTTTTCAAATAAGTAATGCCAGTTAATTTGATTTCCATGTCTTGACTGACAGCTCTGGTGTTGCCATGTTGAGAGAAATCGGGAGTCAGAGGCATTGTGTTTGAACATGATCTTAATGTAGATCTAGACTAAATGCCAACATGCATTTACTCGTCTCACTTGCACAAAAACATATTCAGTATTCCTCAAAATGAATAAAAACAGTGAAATGCAAACTGTTTTCTAAAGTGTGTTGAATGTTCTTGTCCTGCGTACTATTCTGCATGCAATCCAGAAGGGCTGAGGCTTATTAATTTCACTTAAATATAATGTTTTGAATATTAAAAACAAACAAGCAAACGAAACGCAAAAGTAACGTAACACATTACTTTTCATAAAAGTAACTAAATTCTGAAACAAGTACAACTGTTCAACTGACATGTTTCAAAAAGAAACTTCCGTAAGCAATGTATAAATTATGTTTTTGTGCTAATACATTGAGAGAACTTTGCACAAATGTTTTCTCAGAAGAACGTTTGATGCCAAAAACATTTGCTGTTGGCTGGATTTTTAAGCATTACCTGACTTTCGTCCTGCATACGTGTTGGCATAGATGTCGCACGCACATGTGAAACTAAGAACTGTTTGTTAACCTCTTTCCTTCCACTTGTAGCATTTGGACCAATCAGACACACAACTTTTTGTTATATTTATTCAGTGCTTCAGAAAAGCCATATTTCCCCAGCTAACAAAAAAAATATGTAATGTTTTAGTAATGTTCCCATTAAGACTGAATGTTCTTTGAATGTCTAAAAGGTCCAGTTGTTTAAACATTAAAAAAAAAAATTCCTGGTTTTGCGCATGTTAGAGAAGACATTAAGGGAAAATTTAATTTTATCATTTTGCACACATTATTGGCAGTGTTTGGGTTGCAACCCAATGCAAGTTATGTAATCAGATTACTTTTTCAAGTAATTAATATAGTAACACATTACTTTTTAATTTTGAGCTACTTTTTCAAATAAGTAACGCCAGTTATTTTGATTTCCATGTCTTGACTGACAGCTGTGTTTGAACATGATCTTAATGTAGATCTAGACTAAATGCCAACATGCATTTACTCGTCTCACTTGCACAAAAACATATTCAGTATTCCTCAAAATGAATAAAAACAGTGAAATGCAAACTGTTTTCTAAAGTGTGTTGAATGTTCTTGTCCTGCGTACTATTCTGCATGCAATCCAGAAGGGCTGAGGCTTATTAATTTCACTTAAATATAATGTTTTGAATATTAAAAACAAACAAGCAAACGAAACGCAAAAGTAACGTAACACATTACTTTTCATAAAAGTAACTAAATTCTGAAACAAGTACAACTGTCCAACTGACATGTTTCAAAAAGAAACTTCCGGTAAGCAATGTATAAATTATGTTTTTGTGCTAATACATTGAGAGAACTTTGCACAAATGTTTTCTCAGAAGAACGTTTGATGCCGAAAACATTTGCTGTTGGCTGGATTTTTAAGCATTACCTGACTTTCGTCCTGCATACGTGTTGGCATAGATGTCGCACGTACATGTGAAACTAAGAACTGTTTGTTAACCTCTTTCCTTCCACTCTCTCGAAGCGCTAGCACAAAAGACCCTGTGCTTCAAACGGCAAGCTTAGCTTTAGGATTATGCCAGGAAAGCGGGGCTCTTCTTGGATTGGACCCGTTGTGGCCCTTCTGGCCTGCTCCTCGCCCCCCTCTCCGCTCTCTAATCTGATTTTTACCAGCCATCTTTGATCTAGCAGGGCCAAACCAGTAGGGTCTGCAAGTGCAGATGGAGAAAATTTAGAGATTAGCTGCTTTCCCTTACAGCTTTAGTGGCTAATACCTGATTAAGGGCCCAATCAAGCAATTGTCTCATGGCTGGCTATCAGAGGGCCGCTGGCTCGAGAGGAGGGGGAGGATGAAGGTTGATTCGGTAATGGATACTCACTTTATCCTGGTCCACTAAGAAGATTAGGCCTCGGGTGTCACATTAGCCCTGATCTCAGGCCTGAGCTGGACCCTCAAAGCTTCTGGACATGGAGCTGCTTCGAGCTTTTGAGTAAACAGACAGCTTGAATTGCGAGACCCCATGTTGTGGCATGAATAATGTGCATCATTACAAAGTAGCTGAAGATCTCCGAGCATGGTGTGAAAGGCCGCAGCCCTCTTTTTTTTAGAGAGGCGAGATGATATTATCTGAAGCGAACCATCTGGTTTCAGTCAGAGGAGCAACCTGTGTAGATGGCAGGACCAAACAAACCCCAGAGCGATCCCAGCAGTCACGCTTCCTCTTTGGATTCTCACCAACAATGACCAGTGTCCGTGAAATTGTGCGGTTAGTGTTAGTGCACCTATACGTTTGTTAGAAAACAGCTGTTTAAAGTCTAATAATATTTCACTTTTTTTACTGTATTTTTGATTAAATAAATGCAGCCGTGGTGAGTAGAGATTCATATAGAAAACAGCTGTTTAAAGTCTAATAATATTTCACTTTTTTTTACTGTATTTTTGATTAAATAAATGCAGCCGTGGTGAGTAGAAGTACAAAACCATTGCAAAATCTGACCAACCCCAAACTTTTGAATCATAGTCTATATGACCAATAATTTCACAGTACAAAAGAAATATGCCTCATTAAGTAAAATGAATTTGACATCCAGTCGTTTCCCGTCTCTGGAGCCTTTCAAGCGTTCCACCCGACCAGAAATTAATCCACAACCAGAAACTCTGGAAAGTGGCCTCTCTACATATTCCTGTCGTTTTCAAGTAGAGCCAGAAGATTGAAGCAGAACAGAGGTGAGAACATAATGTCACCGCTTAAGAGCCTCAAATATGCGGCTAACTCCAATAAACTACCGCAGAGAACGGTGCTTTGGCCGGAGACTTTCTTTATGAGCAATTTGCCCTGAGTGGGGAATGAATTTGCTTCAATGACAACTATTTATGTCGCCTTGTTAGAGAGACTCGTTTGGAGCTCTTGGAAAGCCCATTAATGTATGAATATCATGGGAAGCTGGCACTCGATATAATGCAGTGCTGCTTTGAGAGTCATTAAAAATGCTTTCAAAGACAGTCGTAAGCAGGCCTGTCAAACAGGCCCGGCACCTGGGCTCCGCTCAATCTTCGCAATCTGGAGGGAGGATTTTCCCGAAGAGCATCGAGTATCAGTTTCCTCCGTGTTTTATCTCTTTAACCGTGTGCCGGTGGGATGCGGGAATGGGGCCGCTCACCAATTACCTCCAGCGCCTCTTTGTTCTTATTTCTCGTCCTCGTGAAGTAGCCTGATTATGCAGGGCCTTTAAACACAAATATAAATACGCTGACATTATGGTGATTACTACCTTAGGCTGCTCTGTTTTGTTCTGAAGATGTAAACTCCGGCCCTGATGAGATTCTCCTCTCATTACCCGACACCTTTATCTGAGTCTTGTTAGTATAAGCAGCCACTTTGTGCTGTAAAACCACTGAATCAGTCCTTTCTGTCCAATTAATTAGCGAGGAGGAAACAATCTTGTTGCTTAACCGCTTGAATTTTACACTTTAAAGCGGCAAGGAGTTGTGTGCCGGTTTAAGAGAGGTAGATGAAGAAAGAGAGCAATCAGCTTGATTAAAAAGATCTTCTCACTCATGATAGAGCGTAGCTGAGTTCGACTCGGAGGAAATGCACTGATCAGATGTGCGCTGGATGCACTGAAATGAATAGAAGGGGATTGAATGAAGTAGATAAAGTTCTGAAGCTTTGGAGAAACGCATTAGAAACACAATAGCACATTAGCATTGGGGCGAGTCAATGAGCTACAGTCAGGGCCTTAGATTAACACTGGCCAAGCAACAAATGTGAGTAAACTCAGAGTTGGTGAGCAAATGAAACAGTGTTACTCACTTTTTTAAAATGAATTCTAACAAGACTCAGACATGATTTGAATGCAATTGTCAAATCACAAAGACCATAAATGCTGCTCCGCATGAACCGTCTCTGCACGTGCTGTTTGACTCGACCAGACATCTTCCTAAGTTTGTAATGAGAATGGTTTATGCATCTGCTGTCAACAAAAGAGAAGTTTCCCTGTGGTTTTTCACTCAAATAAAAGCTCTGTGGTTTAACTTTTTTGTGTTTTGTATCTGCGATGTATTAGTATTATACTATCTTATTTTAGTATTATTGTAGTTTTTTAATTTATATTTCAAAGTATTTTTTTTTTTAGATTTCCCATTTTCATTCCAATTTTAGTTCAGTCTTCATGAAGTTATAGTAATTTAGTTGTGTCTTTGTTGTAATTTTTATTATTGTTTGTGTATTTTAAATATGTCCATTTAATTTATATTATATTTTTTATTACAGTTTTAGTTTTTTTTTACATCAAGTTAAACTAAATAAAAATGAGAGATGTTGCTTGCTTGTTATTATTATTATTAGTATTATTATATAAATTATAATTATTATGAAATACTTCAGTTAAATAGTATTATAGTGTTATTTCTTTATTAATTTATTAGATTTTTATCAATACTTACATACAATTAACTGTTTCCCCTTTTTTCAGACCGTTTATTTTTTATTTTTTTGAGGAAATAATTGCACATATAGTTTCATGGCAAAGAAAGAAAGACACCTGAACAGTTTGTGAATTTGCACATAACACTGTAATATCTGCAGTGTGAGCAGCGCTGGTGTTGTCGTGGTCGTGGCCCTGCAGGAGCTGCAGTAAGTGTGCTCAGTGTTTTCCTCTGGGACGGCTGAGTTTGCACCTCTGCTCTCGTCCGGTCAGCTAATGAGAGAGGCCTGCGCTTCTGCCCCTCAAGCCCTCCGCGAGCGATCGATCCCTGTGTCAGAGGCCGTGCGTCTGGCCTGCTAGCGGCCTGACGCACCGGGGCTCCAGCGCTGGCCATTGTGTGCTCAGACTCTCCACCGCAGAAACACACGGGAACTTAATGAAGAGATCATATCCACAGAGCCTGATCATCAGAGACTCTTAGAACACTCACTCTGGGCCAACAACAACAGCAACACTTTACAAGGCAACCTTTCTCATTTGTATTTAGCTCAACTCTATGTACTAAAATACCTTTAGTTAAATTAAAAAATTAAAAAATTAAAAAATGAAGACAAACAGTTTAGACAGATTAATAATAATAATAATAATGATGATGACACACAACAAAATTACTCAAACGTGAAGTAAATAAAAATAAAAACAAAATATAAAAATAAAAACAAATTCAAAACATTAATAAAAACAACAATAGTCTCTCAATAAAAACTAAAATAAACTAAAATAAAATAGTTATCAAAGCAACATTTCTCATGCAGAAAAACAAACAAATAAAAAATAAAAAATAAAAATAAATAAATAATGCAGTAATGAATAAATAAATAAATAAATAGTTTCTATATATAAAACACTAAAGTTGACAAACACACAGCACATCTTTCAGTAGTTGTCAATAACATTAGGGATTATATGACTTTATGTCCATGTATTTTTGTCATTATTATGTATACATA
The DNA here is from genome assembly GCF_001515645.1 of Sinocyclocheilus grahami. Lineage (NCBI taxonomy): Eukaryota > Metazoa > Chordata > Actinopteri > Cypriniformes > Cyprinidae > Sinocyclocheilus > Sinocyclocheilus grahami. Next base: position 433,809 of record NW_015505683.1, read on the forward strand.
GCTTTAATATGAATATTACTTAAAATAGTATTGAAAGCTAAAAACATAATTAAATATTTAATTAAATAACATAATGACATAATTTGTTAAATATAATGATATTTTTTTTTACTTTAATCTAAATTAATATTTCTCTCTGACATAGAAAAATGTCTTTCTTTCTTTCTTTAAGAAAAAAAAACTGAACTGAAACTGAAACTGAAAATATGAAAAGGGCAAATAGAAATCTAGTCCATCAAACAAAAAATCCTTACCACCAAACCATCCTATATATAATTAATATAATACATTTTCTCTTCTTTGATTTTTTTGTATACATGCTGCCTGTAGAACTGAATGATTAAACGGCTCTATTATTAAAGGCATCTGTAAATATAAATGCATTTTATCTCACTGAAAATATCAGAAAGATATCTGAATGTATTCTGTCAGACAATTCCAGCCATTATTCTCCAGTGCCTTCTCGAGCCTGAGATCGTTGGAGATTGTTATTCAGCCCCAGCAGACAGTGTACAAAGAGAAGATTAGACCATTTATTTAGCCATTTATTATTCAGAGGTAATGAATCCTTCTCTGTAAAATTGAGATCTGCATTTAGCTGTCAGCATCATTTTGGGTAAGAGATGAGTGACATTTGCTCGGGGTGTTTGTTTGGTCGCTCGTCTCAGACGTTTGAGTGACTGATAGATTATTCCACTCCTAGATGAAGTTGTGAAATATTCAAATCATCATTTCATCTGCGGGGCCAAACGCCAGGCCCACAGAAATTGATTTATTGTTTGTATATTACGAGGCCTTTGGTGGCCCCTGCTTTGGCAGGACAGTCCTGAGTGCGGCTCTGAGACTGTCAATCAGGTTTGCTCTGTCTTTTAAGACACACTTATGATTTCCAGTCAATTAATACTAATCTTAACACAACCACATGACAGTTTGTTGATGATTATGAGTCAAAAGTAAAGAAATGCATGGTGTGTGTGTGTGTGTGTGTGTGTGTGTGTGTGTGTGTGTGTTTGTTTGTGAGAGTGTGTGTGTGTGCGCGTTTTTGTGACATATGAGGACATGAATTTGTATAATGACAAAGGTATAACAGGTATTACAAGGAGAAGGTGACATTACCCCATGTCCCCACTTTTCAAAACAGAGTGTGTGTGTGTGCGCGTTTTTGTGACATATGATGACATGAATTTGTATAATGACAAAGGTATAACATAGGTATTACAAGGAGAAGGTGACATTACCCCATGTCCCCACTTTTCAAAACGCTTATAAATCACACAGAATGGAGTGTATTGAAAATCTGAAATAGCAGAAAGTCTCCTGTGAGGGGTAGGTTTAGGGGTAGGGTTGGTGGGGTCTGTTCAAGTGAGAGAAAATGGCGAGGAAAGAAAAGAGGGGAGGCAGTTTCATATGCAGTTTATCCTTTATAATGCCTGGATACACCAGTACGTAAAGCACACTCATTTTACATCATGTTGACATATTGCCTTTGGGAATTAACATGCTTATATGTACTTTTATTAAAGGTATAGTTTACCGGAAAAAAAAAGAAAAGAAAGAAACATCAAAAATTATATATACTTTACTGGTCAAAAGTTTTATTGACACGCTTCAAATGCGCACGGTAAACATGTTTGGAATATTTGAATTTTAAATTTCATGTTATGGGCCAATGCAAAAAAAAAAAAAAAACAGACTAATTCACCTGTTCTGCCAAGATCTCTCTGCCACAGCGAAAATCTTCAATTTAGTCGGTAAACCTGGGTTACTATTAGAAATGACAGCTGAACTTGATGAAATTGTAAGATCAATTGGAAAACAAAATTGCAATCAGGCCAACATGATTTCCTGGTGCTCAGACCATGCTAATTCAGCTTCCAAACACGGGTAAATGTATTTAAACAGCATAATGGCGTATTACCATGCCGTCCTCCTTTTTCACTGTTTGCGTCCCCATTAATCTCAAACTTCTATTTGCATGTAAATGTGGTCATATTTTATATCATCAAAATACATGAGGCTCCGCTGCATAGTTGCATGCGCGCCTGTGTGTGCGCCAGAGAGAGAAAAAAAGAAAAATAGTGAGCCAAAGAGTCAGTGGGAAAGTAATACATTGAACTCTGATGCACAATTACTGACATTTATGAGGAATTTCAAAGGGCTCGGTCCTGGCTGGGCTCGGAAAATGAAGAAATCAACAGGGAATGATATCAATACGGCAGCAGTTGGAGGCAGAGAGTTAGTAGCAGGTGTTAAAGGGTCACATAATGATTAATAGTGCGAGAGCAGGGGTTTCTCACCCACAAGCGCCGCGACCTGAACCTGCAGGCTCAATAACGGAAGGGCTGTTCCAGGCTCCTGTCCTCGCGCTCCCTGTTGGTGTAGAAAGCAGAGATTGCTGATTCCCACTTTTACAACTTGAGAGGCCAAATGCAGAGGGACTCCGTCACGCTGCTGGGGTCTGTTCAAGTGAGAGAAAACGGCGAGGAAAGAAAAGAGGGGAGGCAGTTTCATATGCAGTTTATCCTTTATAATGCCTGGATACACCAGTACGTAAAGCACACTCATTTTACATCATGTTGACATATTGCCTTTGGGAATTAACATGCTTATATGTACTTTTATTAAAGGTATAGTTTAATAAAAAAAAAAAAAGAAAAGAAAGAAACATCAAAAATTATATATACTTTACAGAGGGGAGGCAGTTTCATATGCAGTTTATCCTTTATAATGCCTGGATACACCAGTACGTAAAGCACACTCATTTTACATCATGTTGACATATTGCCTTTGGGAATTAACATGCTTATATGTACTTTTATTAAAGGTATAGTTTAATAAAAAAAAAAAAAGAAAAGAAAGAAACATCAAAAATTATATATACTTTACTGGTCAAAAGTTTTGAGTAATTCTGGAATAAATAGCTGGAGTAAAAAAGATTGATTGATTGATTGATTTTATTTTATAAATGCTTTCTATTTTAATGTATTGTGTATTCTATTGTAACATAAAATATAATTTATTCCTGTGATGCGCAGCTGTATTTTCAGCATCATTCCTCCAGTCTTCAGTGTCACATGATCTTCAGAAATCAGTATAATATGCTGATCTGCTGCTCGAGAAACATTTCTGATTATTATCAGTGTTATCTATGTTAGATTTGTTTTTTGATACACCGATACACTAACATACAGAAGTTTGATAAAAATGTAAAAAAAAAAAAAAAAACACAACAACAAAAAATTATTTATATTTTTATTCATCAAGAATGCATTAAATTGATCAAAAGTGACATAATTTTGTAACATTATACATGCATTTACGATTCCAATTTAATATATGAAAATATTTATATTTTATATTAAAATGCATTTTAAATATAATAAAATAGTAAATAAGTATGACTGTTTTTACTGTATTTTTGGTCAAATAAATGTAGCCTTGGTGGGCAGAAGAGACTTATTTCATTATTAGTAGTAGTAGTAGTAGTAGTAGTATTTTCCTGTGGAACACATAAAGAAATGTTTTTCCATATAATCACAATTTATCATGACCATAAATACTATATACTGAGTTAGCCAATCAAATATGGCTTAGATTTTTTTTTAGACATTCTCTCAGATAAAGTTCTTTGTATGAATGTAGAAGGTGCATATGCACACTGCATATAACAAGGCCGACAAGCTTTTTCTGTGATGTTTTTTGGAGACTTCTTAAAGCTTGTTATAGTTTGGAAAAGATAAAATAATGACATACGAGCTTGATTCTCCCATTCTGTAAGATTGCTGTTGTGACTTGAATATCAAGTCATGTTTGACTCTGTACACATTGTGATTCCTTTCATATAAAAACGAGAGAGGCGAGTTGATCAGAAAGCCTCTGAGTCGGTCCGATCCGTTCGGAGAACACTGCGATCCGATCAGGTGGAGGAGAGCAGAGCTCTATAATAAGAGAGCCCATAATGAAGTGAATGGCAGCCCAACAGCTCTGACGCCGCTCTCCCAAAAGAAAGAAACATCAAAAATTATATATACTTTACTGGTCAAAAGTTTTGAGTAATTCTGGAATAAATAGCTGGAGTAAAAAAGATTGATTGATTGATTGATTTTATTTTATAAATGCTTTCTATTTTAATGTATTGTGTATTCTATTGTAACATAAAATATAATTTATTCCTGTGATGCGCAGCTGTATTTTCAGCATCATTCCTCCAGTCTTCAGTGTCACATGATCTTCAGAAATCAGTATAATATGCTGATCTGCTGCTCGAGAAACATTTCTGATTATTATCAATGTTATCTATGTTAGATTTGTTTTTTGATACACCGATACACTAACATACAGAAGTTTGATAAAAATGTAAAAAAAAAAAAAAAAACACAACAACAAAAAATTATTTATATTTTTATTCATCAAGAATGCATTAAATTGATCAAAAGTGACATAATTTTGTAACATTATACATGCATTTACGATTCCAATTTAATATATGAAAATATTTATATTTTATATTAAAATGCATTTTAAATATAATAAAATAGTAAATAAGTATGACTGTTTTTACTGTATTTTTGGTCAAATAAATGTAGCCTTGGTGGGCAGAAGAGACTTATTTCATTATTAGTAGTAGTAGTAGTAGTAGTAGTATTTTCCTGTTGAACACATAAAGAAATGTTTTTCCATATAATCACAATTTATCATGACCATAAATACTATATACTGAGTTAGCCAATCAAATATGGCTTAGATTTTTTTTTAGACATTCTCTCAGATAAAGTTCTTTGTATGAATGTAGAAGGTGCATATGCACACTGCATATAACAAGGCCGACAAGCTTTTTCTGTGATGTTTTTTGGAGACTTCTTAAAGCTTGTTATAGTTTGGAAAAGATAAAATAATGACATACGAGCTTGATTCTCCCATTCTGTAAGATTGCTGTTGTGACTTGAATATCAAGTCATGTTTGACTCTGTACACATTGTGATTCCTTTCATATAAAAACGAGAGAGGCGAGTTGATCAGAAAGCCTCTGAGTCGGTCCGATCCGTTCGGAGAACACTGCGATCCGATCAGGTGGAGGAGAGCAGAGCTCTATAATAAGAGAGCCCATAATGAAGTGAATGGCAGCCCAACAGCTCTGACGCCGCTCTCCCTCTGTGCTCGGGCCCTTATTAACAGAGTCAGAGCCCGCCATCATTATCCAGTAAAAAGCCTGATGATTGGCCACTCGGTGGCAGGCCCCTGGTGGCTGTCTTTGTCAGCGATGCGCCCACTGTGGAGGAGGAAGAGAGAGAATAGAGCTTCACTCTTTCTGTCAAAACTAGCTTGGCCAAATGTTATCATTTTAAATGCCATGAAAGCAGAGGGAGCACAGGCCTAGGGGGTTTACACATCCCCATATGCTAGTGACAGTGATACAAGTGTAATTCTAGACTATTAGAGTGACACAGAGGATCATTTCTGCCCCAGAACATGAGACAGCTGAGGGGCTTATGTGGGACAGGCTGTCACGCTGTAAAAATTTAAGAAATTCTTTAACCTGCCCTGCTTGCCTGATACCTCGGCCCTCCCCACCCACCTTGAATATTTTATGGACCAAAATGATTTATTAACTTGAGACAGGTAGCGCGGCGAGAGGCCAGGTAGAGCTGCTCCGGGACTGCGGGGTGAGACAGACGGGGTGCTTCATCTATCAGAAAAGAGCTCGGAGAGGCTGCGAAGCTCATTTGTAACTGGCGGCTAATGGCGGCGCTTCGTCTACAGGTTACTGGGCGGAACGGGGCGGTTTTCAGTATCAGACACCGTTACCATATTTAACAGGACCCAAAAATGATTAGAAAGTCTAATCAAAAGTGCATTCGCCATGAGTCATATTCAAATGTCAGAATAAGCCATTTATGGACTTAATATAAATGGCATGTTGCTAAACTGGCGGATGAATTGATTTGGCAGATGCATTAATTTATAGTGCATTCAGGGTATGTCGGTATGTGTGACAGAACTTCATCTACATGCTACAAAACAGAGCAGATAAGATATGTTGTTATACAAGACTATCCTAAATAGGATGAATATTGAAATAAACCATGTATTGACATGACATGACATTGCATTGACATGATGTATTGTGGTAAAAAAAAAAATTTTTTTTTGACAGGTGCAATAGAAGTAATTTAGCACATTCAATGTACATCAATAACTGTGACAGCACTTCATCTACAGGTCACAAAGCAGAGCAAGTTTGACTATTTTATTGTATTTTATAATTACTCCACATATGACAAATACGTTATTGCATATGACTATCATTAATATATATATTAAAACATTTTTTAGACAAAAATGATTAGAAAGTCAAATAAAAAGTTATTTTATAACACCATATATCATATTTAATAACCCTTTGTGGACATAATTATACATGCAATTTACTTATAATGTATTGTGTTTAATGTATATATATATATATATATATATATATATATATATATATATATATATATATATATATATATATATATATAAATATGTGCATCAGCACCTTATCTATACAGGATTCAAAGCAGTGCAGGTAAGTATCCAAATTCCTCAAAAATGATACCCTATTACACAAAACCTTATTCTTTAAAATGTGTGAAATATCACAATTTAACATAACCATTTTCTATGTGAATATCTGTTAAACTGTAATGTATTTCTGTGATGTGCAGCTGTATTTTCAGCATCATTACTCCAGTCTTCAGTGTCACATGATCTTCAGAAATCAGTATAATATGCTGATCTGCTGAAATGCAAGAAACATTTCTGATTATTATCAATGTTAGAAATTGTTGTGCTGCTTTATATTTTGTGATACATTTTATTTTGCAGAATTATTTGATTAATAGATTAAAAGTAAAAAAAAACCTGCATTTATATGAAATAAAAGTATTTTTTAACATTATAAATGTCTTTACTGGCACTTTTGATCTGTGCAATGCATCCTTGCTGAATAAATGTATTAATTAAAAGAAAGTACTACTCCAATTTTATTGAAGTGTAATCCGACATCATTTGCTTGACATATGCAATAAAAGCAACTTATAGTGCATTTAAGGCATTTGTTTTACAGGAACAGACAAATATATAAAAGATTATTATGAGCAAACCTAATGTTAATCAACATATAATCTCAATCAATTTTCTTACGCGGATGAAAACTGAATGGCATTTCTCCCATGTATCATTATCACAGATTTGGTGTGGTTATAGCACATTAGAATCTCATGTCAGTGGCGTTGTGCAGAATTAGTCTATTGCAGTGATAATCCAATGGTTTTAAGCATACTCATTGCTCATGATGTGCCCATGAGGGCTTTATGACATCTAATCCAACAGCTAATGAAGCCTCTAATGCCTTTCATTCACGGTCGAATTTAACCCAGGCACTCTCTGTCCATCTCACATTCGTCATTCAAGCCTCCGTGCGGCTCACTGCGATCGACAGCGTTTGGCCAACAATGTCAAAAGGGTCAGCGAGGGCCCTGCACCAGAGAGCATGGGGAGAATGAAAAACAGCCCTGCGCACCATCTGAATGCAGCATCCATAGATCGCGGCAGACTGGCACAGCGGCCCGTTGGGACGGCCAGAGAACAAAAGGCGTCCTTCTGCTAATTGACTGCAAAATTAGCCGGGCTTCCCAGTGGGACCAGCGCAAGACAGCAGCAGATGGAGCCGGACTGGACACTCTGGCAGAAAGAGCTCTCCCAACCTGCTGAGAGCCTGCCCACAATTATGGGTCACAACACTTCTTGTTTAACAGAACGCAGTGAAGCGCCGAAATCAGGGCGGAAGATTTAAAGGTCAGGGACCCGAAGTGCTGTGGGAGGCAGGCACTCGAGAGCACCATTGTCGCTGAGGATCTGTTCTTCACGCCTCGGGATGTGCAATTGTCACCTTTGGAGATTTCAAGAGGCATTGGAGTGTTTAAAACGTATGTAGCTTTGGGGCTTAATTCCAACGACTCGAATGCACGACCAAAGACAAGTCATTTACAAATATTTTCTCCCCAAACCTGGAGTTCTGAAAGGCTTCAAATGCCTCCCAGGGCTTCTGTGGTGTCATTGAACGAAAAAGCACCTCGAGTGACTTTAGACTGCATATACCCTTTTTTGCAAAGTCAAATTCAAATCATAGCAGAAGTTTGTAAGGAGAGCGGTGAGAAGAATCTCGAGCGTCAAGTTGCAGGAGCAGATGAAAGGCGGGAGAGGACAGGCTAAATATTTGGCAGTCTTCACAGAGGCCTGTTAAAGGGAGCGGAGCAGCGTTCCCCAACCCTTGAATAAACAAGTAGCTGGTGTCGCTGTGAAGTTGAATTACATAGCTCAAAGCACTTTCTTCCACTGGCAAAAAGCATTCCCCTTTCTAGGGATTACTCTGAGGAATGTATTTACTGTTTCTCTCCCTCGCTCGCGCTCTCCTCCATAAAGGATATATGGAAATCAGAGGGCTACAGACACCACTCAGAAGCCGTTTTGAAATTCCCAGAAAGGTGGAGAGAAAACTATATTGTCCTTTTGAGGCGGGTGGATGCTTTCCACTCCACCTCACCATGACTGTTTTAGTAATCTGATATGACAAATTCACATACAGTGGATTAGCGAGCGGCGGAGAAAGCCAGAGCGCTTAATATTTGTTGATGTCACTTTTATCCAGCGGCTGTGTCCTGGGGATACGGTTACCTTGGTGATGAGGATATAACCAAAATTCCGAGGAGATGGGTGCTCCTGGAGATTCTGGGGGCCGCCCGTCGCTTCGTGTGCACGCGCCGCCGTCATGATCTTTGATGTTCCCGGACTCTTGATGTCAGGCTATGAAAAACGCTTAGCTCGATTTAAGCCTCTCGCAAAAAAGGGCTAACAACTGTAATTAAATCATTAAATTCTTGTCTACGCTTCACAGAGCATAGAGAAAATTAACTTCCCACCAACCTCATTTTCTACTTGAACATGAAATAATGATTTTTTGCTCACATAATTACAAAGCTAACATCTGATAGAGTCAGCATCCAGGGGGGATTATCACATGCATGAGTATTAGACCTCATTACCAGCTTGACTGCAAAATTATTACATCTTGTAATTGGATGGTGAGATTTATATACAGATTGGCCGGGTTTCTGTAAGATTGTAATTACAGGCTTCATTGGTTCGCTACTTATCGGAACTTCACAGAGAAAACAACTGCTAGAATGAAATGAGCATTTCATTAACCTATAGCCTTATCATGGGAAAACCTGTGTAACGCTCATGTATGCATTAACATAAATAGGATCGTTCATTTCTCCGGCAGATAGGGCCGAGCCACGTTTTTGGCGAGCCGGCCAGGAGGGGTCGCGCGGTCGTCTCATTTGCCTCTCGTAATCCATGTAGATGGAGAGAGAAAACAGTAAATTAGTTGTCTATTTCACCAGGATGAACTCAATACATCCACTACTTAAAGACTAACCGGCTGTGAAAGCGCCGGAGCTTCGGCCGCGGTGTCTCCTCTGATGTTCTTTTCGCTGTTAACAAAATCTCTGGCCTTGTTCCCTGCCCGAATACAACGGCAGCTGGAGATTGGATGCCCACATAAATAACCCCCTTACACAATGACACTGCAGGATCGATCCAGATTTGATGGGTACTCACACAAAGACAAGGGGGAGGGGAGCGCCGGAGCTCGAGAAGGAGGAGGAGGAGGAGCGGGGGCCGCCGGGGCCGGTGGGGCTAAAATAAAATTGTTCAATTACTGAGCAAACACTATTTTTCTTACTTTAACAAGAGATTTCACGGTCCACTCTGCGAGTCGCCGGCCCAGCTGAGTATCTCTAATGCCGGCATTACCCGACTCCAATCAGCTGGGCCCTTGAAATGGACTTGCTATTGGATCTCATTGTTTGGATGGCTTTTTTCAGCTGGGATCAATGCCGCCTTTATGTGGTGCTGATACAAAACTGGGGGATGCAACCTGCCTCCCCCTTGGGCCAGAACCCGGACGCTCCATCTGAGAGCGTTCAGCCCTGAACGAAAGTGACACGATCTCGGACGGAGGAACGAGCTCTGCCAGGCCGTACCTGCCAGACCCCTCCATGCCCTCCCGCTCCGTAACCTTGTACGTGGCGAGCGGCTTCATAGATGCTGACAGTTCAATGAGGCACGCTGACTTAGTCCAGTGCATCCCTTTGTGCCTGAAGGTGAATGAGTAATCTAGAGTTGAAAGAAATCTGTGTTTGTTTAACACGCATCACAGGACGTGGAGCCTTGCTGATTATTAGATGCTTGATCATAGCGGTTCACCTGGAGATAATGCTCCAGATCTAACAACACTGATAACTACAAACCTGATCATGTGTAGACATACTAATGTCACGCTAATGTGAAACTGCTTTTGACTTTGCTTTCATTCAATATCTAAATGAGCAAAAAAGGAAGAAGAAAAAAAGTTATTATGCATGTGGAACATATCTGATCTAAAGATGGATGACTATGATAAGCAGAGGATAAATCAAGACAAACGGATGACTGGTAAGAGTTAAAACAGGATTTATTTTATTAAAGCAGATTTAGAACATATAAAATGTCCAAGTTAAACTTAAAAGTGCAATTCTCCTTTCAATTCTGTCCCAAGATATCAGAGCCTGCATACACACAAATCCATCATTTGGACAAGCTCAATTAACAGATTTGCATGCTCTGTATCACGTTGTGGGTGCACATCTGCGTGTGTGTTCTGTGCATTTGAATAAATATCTTAAGGGTACATTTTGCACATTCACTAAAAGGAATAGATTATACAAGTGTAAAAGCTAAATGATCTCTGTAAAACTTCCATTCAAATGCAGAATTATGTCATATTTTTTTTAACATAATTTTCATGATTCTTTCAACAGAAGTCGGTAGAAAAAAGCTGGCCTAGTTCTGCTCACACACTTCAGTGGTATTGTGGAGGTGTTGGTTTGGATTAAGTGAGGTCCTTGAGATTTAAACACAGGCCACCTGATGTCTTTTATCAGCCTGCAATCTGTGGTGAGAGGAGGCCTCCATTTAACAAACCATTACAACTGAAAGAGCCATAAAAGACTAATGCACATAAACACAGCCATTCTGTCTATTAATTACCTCTGGCCCTGTGGCAGTGAGGGTACTTAACCTCTACTAGATCACATGGTGATATGTTTTCCTTAGAAAAGAGCCAAAACAATTAACATCCCCTCTCACATTTCTCTGCCTCTTTTTCTCTCAGTAGCCAATCACTTCAGAGAGGTGACCCACCCGCTAATCAGCATTGACAATGCCCTTTGGGATGGCCAGCACCCTGGCCAGCCTTTGATATGTGAGCATGCTGGGGTGGTCTGTGGGTGGGAGCAGGTTTTGTTGCCTTTTTCTTAAAACCCTGCAAGTGTTTCAAGAGGTGTGGGATCCAGGGAGAAAGACACTGGTTAACCCAAACACACACAGCCACTTCTACCAGCCCAACCTAACTAGCTAACGTTGTGCTTCACGTTAATTTGATTTCTCAGAGAAGGCTTATTTTTGAAAGTCAGTTTCTACTGCATTTAGTCACCTACAAACCAAAGCAAGCAAAAACTGAAACAATTATGAAAATAAAACAATTCATAAAACATATACATAAATAAAACAAACACAAAAAAAAATAAATACAACTTTTTTTTTTAGCATCAACAGATATTGTAAGTAATGTATTGTATAAAATTACTACAAATAAAATGTGACAAACTGCCCCATTATGGAAAATATCCTAACCTTAGCTAAGAGTGTAATTTTGTGTCCATGTAGATAGATAAAATGATAGAACGATAGAAAGATAGATAGACAGATAGATAGATAGATAGATAGATAGATAGATAGATAGATAGATAGATAGATAGATAGATAGATAGATAGATAGATAGATAGATAGATAGATAGATAGATAGGGTTTAGGGTATACACAATAAATATACAAAACCCCTGTATAGCATAGGAATTTTCACTCATAATCTTATAGTTACTGAAATATACATCTTGTGATAACTAGGCCTAAACTCTCCTACTTATTTGATGTGTTTGTTGTTGTCCTCTGGAAAAAGTGTTTCAGTGTTGAATCGATGGTTGTGTTTTAGGACACAGACTATAGAATATACTAGTCATGTGACTTAATTCCAATTACTGTTCCCTTTTTACATTGTGTGTTAATGTGTTTTTATTTAAATATGAGGAACAAAAGCATAATTTGTTTTCTAATCAAAATTAAATTAAGAAAATAATAATACAATGGTGACACATGTAAAATAATAAAGTTACAGACAAATGCACTATAACAACTAATTTATGCTTCCGTCCCTTTCTGGCGAATTTGCAATTGAGTGGAAAGTTTGCAGGCAAGTGCCAAACGAGCAGATGCCCGGTAGTGTAGCAGATTCACTGCCAAGGTGTCACTACAACGAGGTAAAATCTCTTTCCATATGCTCTGCTGTCAGCCGCACACACTGCACTCTGGCCTTATGACATTTCCACACACGTCTTTTATTAGCCTGAAATTCCCTCTTTCCGTACCTGGGTGTGGTTTAGGCATTCCTCGCAAATTCCTAGAGCAGGACTCTAATAAGGCATTTAACTGCTCTCTGGTTTATTGCGGTGTTGGGGGATATTTGGGGTTATTGGATGAACTTTATTTGTGGGCTGGGAGCGAACGGCACATTGTGATGGTTGGTGGTAACTGCTTTCTTCCGAATTTAGCTGGACTAGATTTCAGCACATATAATTTGTTAATCTCTCCTGGGCGAGAGGGGCATACCAGAGATTTTTAACCTCATGTCAACTCGCCGAAGACAGAAGAGGACAATAGGGGACAATCATGTGTGGTCCAGCAGGCCGCTGACGTGATAACAGTTCCCAAAACTGATCATCTCAAGACATTCCCAAACTGCTGAAGGATCCTGGGCATTTTCATCAGTTGATTTCACACACATTGCATGGGATCCTTCATAGAATAGTTTCTTAATCATGCAGTACTTGATATTTTCAATTTGCGTTGCACATAAAATTTTGAGTATATATATATATATATATATATATATATATATATGCAGTGATTATTCCTACAGACACACATGAGCCTGGCCGTAATTAGCTCACAAGCTGAGATGCAAACAGTCTGTTCAGCCAAGATTGTGGATCACGGGCCTGTTAAATTAGTGCACTTGCAGCATCTCTCCCAAAAACCCAGAGCATAAAATGTTACAAAGATGGTTGGTGTTGAAAGTCGGTGCTAAAGCTCCATTTGACAACTGCTGACTCAAACGTGGCTCTGGTCATCTTTGAGTCCAGAGGGGATTTACTCAGTAACCATGGTTGGGAGAGATGTCCTGGTTCCCTTTAATAGCATTAAGGGTTCAAACCGTTAGGGCTGTAATCTAGAGAGAGAAGAGACTCCAGCGCATGCCTTTGATCTCATTGCTTTTGGCTGTTTAAAGTTGACAGTTTAGTTGAATGCCATTCCTTGCTTTCGTTTGTGCTACACAAGTTTCAGTGTTGTAAGAATTGCCCTACACCTGTACTTAAAGAATGTACATTGACATGCTTGAGAAACGCATTGATTTTTGAGTTCTATGAAATCCAATCACAAACAAGAGCCAGTGCTGTAAGATATGTCTCATGAGGCTCACATGCAGATGACAGAAATGATCTGAAAGAAAATAAATACTGCTATTTTTTTTTTTTTCTTAAATGCATTTGTGCATTAAAGCGAGCTTGGATAAGAAAGCTTTGACAAACAGTGTTTATATTATAATGACACTCAGACAGCAGCAGAGTCACTAAAGTACAGCCAGCTTGAAACCCTCCGGATTCTGAATATAAAACAGCACATGAAACTCCACCATGAAATGTGTGCGTGTCTCTTGTTGTTTCTTTGAAATGGTTTAAAAGTCTAAAAATGTTTTTTCTAGAGTAAAAAAAAACTAACAAACTTTAACCTTTGAAATATGCAGATTCCGCACTGTAATCACTGCTCTGCTAAGCTTGGGTTTGCTATTTATATGACAGAAGAAGAGCAGAAAAATAAGAGCTTGCTTAAGGGCATGTGTACTAGTGTACTTTCCATCATTTATAGATATGCACGCATGTCATTGCATACACATGCATAGTATAATTTTCATCTTGCACAGATATACAGAGAAAATATATTATTATTTATAAAAAAAGCATATTTATTTTTTTAGAAACCTGTCTTAACCAGATGAGAACACGCTACAGGTATCCAGTGAAGTTACACGGGTCTCTCGCTGTTGCAGTTGCAGGGAAAGTGATAATGGGACTTTAACAAGCCCCATAAATCAGTTAAGTGTGAACAGGCTTTATTGCCCATAGATTGCACGTGCCTTTGTTTGACGAGGGTCAAACTTCAACCCCTTTGCAATTAATTCTCCCTATTAACCCGAAAAAAAAGGAAACTTGATATTCACCCTAAAAAAATAAAATAAAATAAGCGCATTTATAAAGTCTATTTATTTTTTTGCAGTAAATAGTATATTAATAAAATAAATGTAACCTTGCAGCCGATAAATGCGTATAAAAAAATCTAAAGGAATAAAATGTCAAAATTAAATGTTTCAACAAGAAGCGAGTAATTGAGCAGCCCCAACTTTTTTCTCAAGAGTGAGTGTCCTTTCTTAACGTCTGTGTCTCCGTCGTTTAGAGATATGCTCAGTGTCATATCTGCATGATCTCCAGCTCTGCGGGTTATCACCAGTGCCATGCCTCCTTCTGTCTGATGTGTTCCTCTGATTGGCATCAGTGCCCTCAGATATTTCCAGCAGATCCTCCACTCGCGGCCATCTGAGGCAGATCACAATCACTGGCTTCATCTGAGCCGTTAAAGTATTAAATCCACTATATCCTTCCAACGAGCACAACTTTAGAAGCGCTCGAGCAGCGACCCCATGACAGAGCGAGCCCCGGACAAATCAAGAGCATGCATTTCATGTCTCGAATGAATTATAATAATACAAAATTTACATTTTATTTGCAACTTTAATTTAGTTGATAGTAATAATAATAATAATAATAATAAAAGATTACGATGCAAAATTAAATCGTTTCGAAAATCACATTTTGTAAACTAATCTGTCAATTGTATCCCGTTTCTGAAAAGTATCAGCACGTCGCATGTTTATTATACGGTGCATATATTAAGCAACGACAGCTCATTATTATCAGTGGGAGGTATTTCGGTAAAGATGTGGCAGGATTAGGGAGATTATTATTGCCGCACACACATTAAATCACAAACTGTTAGACCACAGGCGATGCCTTTAACTGTCGTGACTATTATTAGTGGCATTAATAATGTTGTTGGTTTGTGGCTAAATGGCGCTCGTGTGCATGTTAATGAAGTGCTCACGATTATTCACAACATCACCTCGTTCAGTATTTAACAATGAAACATAAATACAAAGTCCCCAACGATCCCACCCCCGTGTGTATGCGTGTAAGTGCCTCTGGGTTATAAGTGTGTGTGTGTGTGTGTGTGTATGTGTGTGAGAGAGAGAGCGCGAGAGAGAGCGCGAGAGAGAAAGACGTGTTATAATGTTTTAGAGACAGTTTGACACACATTTTCTGCCCTGATTGCCAATATCGAGAACAATTAATTAATCTGTTCTACCAAAGAAAAAAAAATGCATATGCCATAATTCGCATAATTAAAGCCTGTATGATCAGTTAAAAGTCGTTTGGAAGTTCATGCATTAGAAACTGTATTTCTGTCAGTACCAAAAAAGAATAAAGGAAAAATAAAAATCATGAGGTTTAGAGTATGGAAATGCACATCTTTAATTATTTAAGCTCACTCCAAGAAAACAGTAAAGCAAGTGTTTAATTTTAATAATTCAATTCAGAGCACATTGTTTTTTACCAAATGTGTATAATCCCATACGCAATATTAGCAATCTAAAAAAAAAAAAAAACGCACCTCGAAAAGAATACAGTTGTTTGATCGTCAATACCTTCAGCAGATCAGTGTCATCGCGAGTGTTGCTTTAATTCCCCAGTGTTTATAAGAATTATGAGCCACTCAAATAAGTTCCGCGTGCAAATCAGTTCATTTCCCCAGTGCTGGGCAGCTGTAAAATCGCGTAGACAGGTTGTCACACTACAGTGAATGGATTCTAATGCTAAACATTTAACATACAATCCTCCAAACAGTGCAAAAGCGGCCCTGGCCAATGCACTAACCACATGCGCCAACGAGGAGGAGCCTGGGACGCCAATCAAAGCATCAACTTCAAATTGTATCTGAGAGATCAGCCCAGGACCTAGGGGCAGAGACATCAGTTGGAGCTCAATTGTTGATCTGATCACATCCGACGGACTTGCTGCAAAAGAGAAGCTGAGATTTAAAGACGAGCGTTTCCCCCCATTCTCACTCTGTGCTGCTCGAGAGAGAGAAACTCTTTCACTTCTTGCGTTGGTGGGCTATTTGCTTTTTGCCTCGTTTTGGCTTGCGACGTGGCGAAGGAGATGTCTTTCCCCCAGCTGGGTTACCCGCAGTATTTAAGTGCCTCCCAGGCGGTGTACGGAGGCGATCGGCCGGGGGTGCTGACTCCGTCGTCCCGCGGAGGGAGCGTTGAGATCGGGGGAAGCGCGTCGGCGGCCGCCGCTGCCGTGTCCTCGGTGCTGGGCATGTACCCTTACGCACACAACTACAGCGCCTTTCTGCCTTACACCAGCGCCGATCTGGCTCTCTTCTCCCAGATGGTAAGAAAAGCAGATGCACTTTCGACTTCTGTTTTTGTCCTTTATTGCTTTTATTCTAAGTTAATCGGAGAAAGTGCCGCACATGCTTGGTTAGTGCTTGCACTGTGCATGGGAAGTTTCTCCGCAGATTTTAACATTCAGACTAGGCTATCTTAAAATGCATTATGGATTTGGAACGCATGAAATTCATAATACCTGCAATTTGTTTTCGACCGCCATTTCACAGCGTAAGAAAAGTTTTATCGGGACTCGGGTTTGGAGTTGAAGAACAGTGGCTCGGGTTTTTCGTGATAAGACTCCTGTGTCAAATTTCTACTTTTTTTAAACATGCTATAATTCTAGTTAAGCTTCATTTTACATTTAATAATGCATTTAAATTGTTTCGATCGAGAATTGTTGATGCTCGCGCAGGAAAACAATGCAAAACGAATTATTGTTTGAAACGGTCCTGCTGGCTCAGAAACTGCTTTACACTTTATTAGGCGACCTCATGCTTTCTCTAAATTATAAAAATAGCAATGGTTATAAAAGGGGCAAAATAGTTGTTGTTGAAATGTGATACTTAACAGTAGGAACCCCCCCCCCCCCTCAAAAAAAATGAGACAAATATTGAAAGTGAGATTTATTAATAAGCTGTGCCATTCGCTAACCTATAATACATTAATTTCAAATTGCGTGCATGAATCTCCTTTGCACGGAAAATGTATTAAAATTATATAAATATAATTTAATTCTTAGGGGGAAAGAAGCGAAATACTTTTCACAGTTATGCTTTTTCGATGGCCAGGCTATCTATCATTGTAGTATATTTACGTCTTTGTTGTATAACGTTATATAAATAAAAATAATAGCACTGGTAATAGGCTAAGGCCTGTAGGTCGCGAGCGAGCCTTACATTAAACATACACTTAATTATACACACATCCGACTCGAAATAATGCGATCACGTTGACCATCCTTCCCCCCCCCCCTAATTTTTCAGAATGTCATTCTAATTAAGTTTGGGATAATATGCAGGCTATTCTGTGCGTTATCACTATCTGTGGCCTAGCTTTTTTACATAACAATACTGGTCAAAGGTCAAAACAAACGTTAGTTATAAAATATCGGCGAGGAACACAATATTACAAGCAGAAAAAAAAAACCCGTCAAGTTTTCTGGAGGAGACCAGATTGAAATAAAAAGAGATTATTGATAATTTAGCAAGAGAAAGTGAAAGCTCGATATGGAGTTTTGGCACAGCGTATTCCCGAATTCATTTGTGCGCGTTGTAGTGTGTAACAAATGCCGTGTGGATGATTTTTTCTTGCTTTTTTCTTGTGGATCTCATTGTAGGGCTCTCAGTACGATTTAAAAGACAGCCCTGGCGTGCACCCCGCCAGCTTCGGTGCCCACTCGAGCCCGGCCTTCTACCCCTACGGCCAGTTCCAGTACGGAGACCCAAACAGGCCGAAGAACGCGACGCGGGAGAGCACCAGCACTCTGAAGGCCTGGCTCAACGAGCACAGGAAGAACCCCTATCCCACCAAAGGCGAGAAGATCATGCTGGCCATCATCACCAAGATGACCCTCACGCAGGTGTCCACCTGGTTCGCCAACGCCAGAAGAAGACTCAAGAAGGAGAACAAGGTGACATGGGGCAGGAGTAAAGAGGACGAAGAATGCAACCTTTTTGGGAGCGACAACGAGGGGGACGCCGAGAAAAACGAAGACGAGGAGGAAATCGATCTGGAGAGCATAGACATCGACAAGATCGACGACAACGACGGGGATCAGAGCAACGAGGAGGACGAGGACAAGCGCGGGGAGCTCGAGGCCTTCGAGAAACCCGGCAGCAAAGAGCCGTCGGACGGAAACAGCAACACCACCAGGGTTCTGTCGCCGGGTCGCCAGGGAGGTTGTCCAGTTCCGGCTAGCAATAAGCCCAAGATATGGTCGTTAGCAGAAACCGCGACCAGTCCCGATAGCTCGCAGAAACCCACGTCACCCTCGGTTCCCGCGACCCACCCGGCCTTCCTGCCGAGCCACGGACTGTACACGTGCCAGATCGGGAAGTTCCACAACTGGACCAATGGCGCGTTTCTGGGCCAGAACTCCCTGCTGAACGTGCGGTCGTTCCTGGGCGTCAATCAGCATCACCACCACAGTCACCCGGTGCACCCCCAGCAGCAGCAGCCCTCGTCGGGGGTGTCGTCGATGGCAGCCGAGAACAGCGAGAATGCGCCAGAGGACCTGAGTCCAAAACACATAGGTATGCGCGAATCCCACCAGGCCTGTGTGTGCACAACACACGTGACCCACACATGTCGCTAGTATTATTATTATTATGATTATTATTGCTGTTGTTATGTTTTCCCTCAATGTCTTGGCATATATATATAACACACAATAACATAAAAACAAATCTGTAGCCTACAATAAATGCTGCGCAAAATTCCATTTCCAGTCAATCTAATTCCAGCGTTGTGTCTTGTTTTTAAATCTCAGATCGGGGAAGCGTCCTCAGAAATGAATCACCAACGCAACCTTTAAAGTCATCCTTTCGTCCTCTCCACGACAGGTACATTTGCATTATATTCTTCTTTTTTTTGTTCTCATTATTAGTATTATTATTAGCGGCAGCAGCTTGCTATCATCACACGAGATGAAACGCGTGAACGGCTGTTTTTTAAAACCGCTTATCGGAGAAAGACTCTTGGGATAAAGCTATTTCCAGCAGACAGGCAGAGAGAAATCTGCGCTTAGCGCTTATAATAAATAGTTGTGCTTTTCCTGGTGACAAAAGGCCACGATTCCCCTCCCCACACACACTCTGTGTCTCTCAGGAGAATAACTACTTATCAAGCCACCGAGGCTGTGTGCTTTTCCTAAAGACCCTTGGGGAAACTGAACCTCGGGGGAGCAGTCTTGCTCAAACTTTCCCCTTTTAAGTGCCACAATTTCAGCAGGCCCTTTGAGGGTTTTGGTGACTTGACTTATGGTTATTATTTATTGCCTGCGTAAAAGACGCGCCAGTGGATGTGCCATATTGTATTGAAAGTCTTAGATCGAAAAAAAGCTTTTGTAAATGTTTATGTGGATGGGAAATAATTCATTGC